>NC_079407.1:975018-995018 GCF_029220125.1 Pseudoliparis swirei
TCCTGTGTACCTGTGTACTTCCTGTGTGCTCCTGTGTACTTCCTGTGTGCTCCTGTGTACTTCCTGTGTACTTCCTGTGTGCTCCTGTGTACTTCCTGTGTGCTTCCTGTGTACTTCCTGTGTACTTCCTGTGTGCTCCTGTGTGCTCCTGTGTACTCCTGTGTACTACCTGTGTACTACCTGTGTACTCCTGTGTACTCCTGTGTACTCCTGTGTACTGTGTACTCCTGTGTACTCCTGTGTACTCCTGTGTACTCCTGTGTACTCCTGTGTACTCCTGTGTACTCCTGTGTACTACCTGTGTACTCCTGTGTACTCCTGTGTACTCCTGTGTACTCCTGTGTACTACCTGTGTACTCCTGTGTACTACCTGTGTACTCCTGTGTACCTGTGTACTCCTGTGTACTACCTGTGTACTCCTGTGTACTCCTGTGTACTCCTGTGTACTACCTGTGTACTCCGGAGCACTGGATACACAGGGTGACTCCCAGGTTGCAGGAGGCCCAGTGAGGCTCCTCCTCCCCACAGTCACAGCACAGCTGGTTGCCTGGAGCCCCGAGGGCCACGGCCAGCACCCTGGGGGGCCTGTGAGGGGGGGGGCCCGGGGCGGGGGGGGGCTCTGAGGTACTTGTACACAGTACCTCTCTCCCGCGGTACGCCCGGTCGATGCTGCCGTGCAGAGCGCTGAGCCAGAGATGAAGCAGCTGCTGAGAGTCAGCCTGCAGGAGACAGAGCCTACACACACACACACACACACACACACACACACACACACACACACACACACACACAGACAGACACACACAGAGAGAGAGACACACACACAGAGACACACACAGAGATACAAGTTATCAAGAGTGGTCATTTTCCTCTCATGTGTTAAATGAAGCAGTGAGGGAGACACAACTATGTGTGTATCTGTGTGTGTGTCTGTGTGTGTCTGTGTGTGTGTATCTGTGTGTGTCTGTGTGTGTGTATCTGTGTGTGTGTGTCTGTGTGTGTGTGTCTGTGTGTGTGTGTCTGTGTGTGTGTCTCTTACTTCTGGACTGACAGCAGCTGGAAACAGAACAGTCGGTCCAGAGTCTCCAGAGACTTGACGGCACAAAGTCTGAGATCCTGGAACAGAACCACAGAGTCCACCTGCAGGGCCACGGCACCGGTTATATATATATGTATATATATATACACATATACATACTGTATATATACACATACAGTATATATATATATACTGTATATATATATACATATATATATACACATATACATACAGTATATATATATACACATACGGATATATATATACACATATACATATATATATATATACATACAGTATATATATATACATATATATATACACATATACACATACAGTATATATATACAGTATATATATATATACACACATACAGTATATATATATACACACATATACATACAGTATATATATATACAGTATATATACATATATATACACACATACAGTATATATATACACATATACATATATATACACACATATACATACAGTATATATATATATACACACACACATATATATATATATATATATATATATAAAAATGTAAATATGTGTTTCTATAATCATAATACTCAGTCCTCTGGTACCTTGTGTGACTTCCTGTACAGGAGCTGGTTGTCTCTGATGGAAAACCAGCATCTGAAACCAGCAGACATCACGTCAGGAAGTCTCCTACCAACAGGAAGAGCTTCCTAACTCAGCAGGAAGAGCTTCCTTAACCCAGCAAGAAGAGCTTCCTAACCCAGCAAGAAGAGCTTCCTCAACCCAGCAGGAAGAGCTTCCTTAACCCAGCAGGAAGAGCTTCCTAACCCAGCAGGAAGAGCTTCCTCAACCCAGCAGGAAGAGCTTCCTAACCCAGCAGGAAGAGCTTCCTCAACCCAGGAGGAAGTCTGTACCTCTTCCAGGTTTTGGGTTTCCTCCTGCAGCGCTTGAACAGGTGACCCTGGATGATGTCATCACTACCGGGACACGGGCAGACCGTCGGCTCTCCAGAAGCATCCTGCGCACGCACACGCACACGCGCACACGCACACGCACACGCACACACACTCTGATGAAGGTCCTCCAGGAGGTCCTCCAGGAGGAGGTCCAGGAGGAGGTCCAGGAGGAGGTCCAGGAGGAGGTCTTACTCTCTGGGCCAGCAGGTGTTGGTTCTCCAGCTCTTTTCTCTGCGCTGCACAGTCTGAAGACGCCTGAGACAACTGCAACACGAGAGGAGGTTCACTAGGAGAGGAGGCGCACGAGAGGAGAGGAGGTTCACTAGGAGAGGAGGCGCACGAGAGGAGAGGAGGTTCACTAGGAGAGGAGGCGCACAAGAGAGGAGGTTCACTAGGAGAGGAGGCGCATGAGAGGAGAGGAGGGACGAGAGGAGGGAGGCGAGGAGGGAGGAGGTTCACTAGGAGAGGAGGCGCACGAGAGGAGAGGAGGTTCACTAGGAGAGGAGGCGCATGAGAGGAGAGGAGGCGCACGAGAGGAGAGGAGGCGCACGAGAGGAGAGGAGGTTCACTAGGAGAGGAGGCGCACGAGAGGAGAGGAGGTTCACTAGGAGAGGAGGCGCACAAGAGGAGAGGAGGTTCACTAGGAGAGGAGGCGCACGAGGAGAGGAGGCGCACGAGAGGAGAGGAGGTTCACTAGGAGAGGAGGCGCACGAGAGGAGAGGAGGTTCACTAGGAGAGGAGGCGCACGAGAGGAGAGGAGGTTCACTAGGAGAGGAGGCGCATGAGAGGAGAGGAGGCGCACGAGAGGAGAGGAGGCGCACGAGAGGAGAGGAGGTTCACTAGGAGAGGAGGCGCACGAGAGGAGAGGAGGTTCACTAGGAGAGGAGGCGCACGAGAGGAGAGGAGGTTCACTAGGAGAGGAGGCGCACAAGAGGAGAGGAGGTTCACTAGGAGAGGAGGCGCACGAGGAGAGGAGGCGCACGAGAGGAGAGGAGGTTCACTAGGAGAGGAGGCGCACGAGAGGAGAGGAGGTTCACTAGGAGAGGAGGCGCACGAGAGGAGAGGAGGTTCACTAGGAGAGGAGGCGCACGAGAGGAGAGGAGGTTCACTAGGAGAGGAGGCGACGAGGAGAGAGGAGGTTCACTAGGAGGAGGCGCACGTAGAGGGAGGAGGCGCATCAGGAGAGAGGTTAGGAGAGGAGGCGCACGAGAGGAGAGGAGGTTCACTAGGAGAGGAGGCGCACGAGAGGAGAGGAGGTTCACTAGGAGAGGAGGCGCATGAGAGGAGAGGAGGCGCACGAGAGGAGAGGAGGCGCACGAGAGTGGCTTGGAGAGGAGGTTCACTAGAGAGGAGAGGCGCACGAGAGGAGAGGAGGTTCACTAGAGAGGAGGCGCACGAGAGGAGAGGAGGTCACCAGGAGAGGAGGCGCACGAGGAGAGGAGGGTTCACTCAGCCTGAGAGGAGGCGAGGAGGAGGAGAGGAGGTTCACTAGGGAGAGGAGGCGCACGAGAGGAGAGGAGGTTCACTAGAGGAGAGGAGGCGCACGAGAGGAGAGGAGGTTCACTAGAGAGGAGGCGCATAGGAGAGGAGGTTCACTGAGGAGAGGAGGGAGGAGAGAGGTTCACTAGAGGAGGCGCACGAGAGGAGAGGAGGTTCACTAGGAGAGAGAGGCTACGAGAGAGGAGGTTCACTAGGAGAGGAGGCGCAGAGGAGGAGGAGAGAGGCGACAGAGGAGAGGAGGTTCACTAGGAGAGGAGGCACGAGAGGAGAGGAGGTTCACTAGGAGAGGAGGCGCACGAGGAGGAGAGAGGAGGTTCACTAGAGGAGGCGCGAGAGAGGAGCACGAGAGGAGAGGAGGTTCACTAGGGAGAGGGCGCTACGAGAGGAGAGAGGAGGTTCGAGAGGAGACTAGAGAGAGAGGGAGAGGAGGGCGCACGAGGAGAGGGAGAGGAGGCGACGAGAGGAGAGGAGGTTCACTAGGAGAGGAGCGCACGAGAGGAGAGGAGGCTCACTAGGAGAGGAGGCAGAGGAGAGGAGGTTCACTAGAGAGGAGGCGCACGAGGAGAGGAGGTTCACTGAGAGGAGGCGACGAGAGGAGAGGAGGTTCACTAGGAGAGGAGGCGACGAGGAGAGGAGGTTCACTAGGAGAGGAGGGCGACGAGAGAGGAGGCGCACGAGAGGAGAGGAGTTCACTAGAGGAGGCGCACGAGGAGAGAGAGGAGGTTCACGAGGAGAGGAGGTTCACTAGGAGAGGAGGCGACACGAGGAGAGGAGGTTCACTAGGAGAGGAGGCGCACGAGAGGAGGAGAGGAGGTTCACTAGGAGGAGCGCGAGAGAGGGAGGCGACGAGAGGAGAGAGGAGGTTCACTAGGAGAGGAGGCGCACGAGAGGAGAGGAGGTTCACTAGAGAGGAGGCGCACGAGGTTCAAGGAGAGGAGGTTCACGGAGAGGAGGCGCATGAGAGAGAGGAGGCGGAGAGGAGGCGCACGAGAGGAGAGGAGGTTCACTAGAGAGGAGGCGCACGAGGAGAGGAGGAGGTTCACTAGGGGAGAGGAGGCCACCAGAGGAGGCGCACGAGAGGAGAGGAGGTTCACTAGGAGAGGAGGCGCACGAGAGGAGGAGGTTCACTAGGAGAGGAGGCGCACGCAGAGGAGAGGCGAGGTGAGGAGAGGTTCACAGAGAGGAGGCACGTAGAGGAGAGGAGGTTCACTAGAGAGGAGGCGCACGTGAGGAGAGGAGGTTCACAGGAGAGGAGGCACGAGAGGAGAGGAGGTTCACTAGAGGAGGCGCACAAGAGGAGAGGAGGTTCACTAGGAGAGGAGGCGCACGAGGAGAGGAGCGACGAGAGGAGAGGAGGTTCACTAGAGAGGAGGCGCACGAGAGGAGGAGGTTCACTAGGAGAGGAGGCGCACGAGAGGAGGAGGTTCACTAGAGGAGGCCAGAGAGGAGGAGAGGAGGTGCACTAGGAGAGGAGGCGCACGAGAGGAGAGGTTCAGGAGGAGAGGAGGCTAAGAGAGGAGAGGACGCGCACGAGAGGAGAGGAGGTTCACTAGCACAGGAGGCGACGAGAGGAGAGGGGGAGAGGAGGAGAGGGAGGACTAGAGAGGAGGAGGAGAGGAGGTCACTAGGAGAGGAGGCGCACAGAGGAGAGGAGGAGGCTCACTGAGAGGAGGCAGGAGAGGAGGTCTACTAGGAGGAGGCGCACAAGAGGAGGCACGAGGAGGAGTTCACGAGGAGAGGAGGCGCACGAGAGGAGAGGAGGTTCACTAGGAGAGGAGGCGCACGAGGAGAGAGGAGGCTCACTAGGAGAGGAGGCGACGAGGCGCAGAGGGAGAGGAGGTTCACTAGGAGAGGAGGCGCACGAGAGGAGAGGGAGTCGCTAGAGAGGAGGCGCACGAGAGGAGAGGAGGTTCACTAGGAGAGGAGGCGCACGAGAGGAGGTTCACTAGGAGAGGAGAGAGGAGAGGAGGTTCACTAGGAGAGGAGGCACAGAGGAGAGGAGGTTCACGAGGAGAGGAGGCTACCAGAGGAGCCACGTGAGAGAGGAGGCGCACGAGGAGAGGAGGTTCACTAGGAGAGGAGGCGCACGAGGAGAGGAGGCGCACTAGGAGAGGAGGCGCAAGACGAGAGGAGAGGAGGTTCACTTTAGAGAGGAGGCGACGAGGAGGAGGCGAGAGGAGGAGGAGGTTCAAGAGGAGGCGCACGAGAGGAGAGGAGGCTAGGAGAGGATTCACGAGGAGGAGGCAGAGGAGAGGAGGTTCACTAGGAGAGGAGGCACGAGAGGAGGTTCACTAGGAGAGGAGGCGCGACGAGGAGAGGAGAGAGGAGGTTCCGCAGGAGGAGGAGGGAGGCGTGAGGAGAGGAGAGGAGGCGGAGGAGAGAGAGAGCGCTGAGAGGAGAGGAGGCGCTGAGGAGGAGAGGAGGCGCACGAGAGGAGAGGAGGTTCACTAGGAGAGGAGGCGCACAAGAGGAGAGGAGGTTCACTAGAGAGGAGGCAGAGGGAGAGGGCGCATCAGAGAGGAGGTTCACTAGGAGAGGAGGCGCATTTGTAGGAGGAGAGAGGAGGTTCACTAGGAGGAGGCGACAGGAGAGGAGGCTTACGAGGAGAGAGGCGCACGAGGAGAGAGGAGGCTCGGAGAGGAGGCGCACGAGAGGAGAGGATAGTTCAGAGAGGAGGCGAGAGGAGGCGCACGAGGAGGAGAGGAGGCGAGAGGAGGAGGTCACGAGAGGAGGTTCAGAGGAGGCTGAGAGAGGAGGTAGGAGAGAGGAGGCGAGGAGAGGTTCACTAGAGAGGCGTCGAGGAGGAGGAGGGAGGAGGTTCACTAGGAGAGGGAGTGAGGAGAGGAGAGTTCACTAGGAGAGGAGGCGACGAGAGGAGAGGAGGTTCACCAGGAGGCGCATGGAGAGGAGAGGAGGCGCACGAGGAGAGGAGGCGTGACGAGAGAGGAGGTTCACTAGAGAGGAGGCGCACGAGAGAGAGGAGGTTCACTAGAGAGGAGGCGACCTGAGAGAGGAGGTTCACTAGGAGAGGAGGCGCAAAGAGGAGAGGAGGTTCACTAGGGGAGGAGGCGACGAGAGGAGGAGGAGGCGCACGAGGAGAGGAGGTTCCAGAGAGGAGGCGCACGAGAGGAGGAGGCTCACTAGAGAGGAGGCGCAGGAGGAGAGGAGGTTCACTAGGAGAGGAGGCGCAGGAGAGGAGGCTGAGGAGAGGAGGTTCACCAGGAGAGGCGACGAGAGAGAGGAAGAGTTCAGAGGCGCACGAGAGGAGGCCTAGAGAGAGGAGGCGCACTTTAGGAGAGGAGGCGCACAGAGGAGAGAGGAGGTTCACTAGGAGAGGAGGCGACGAGGAGAGGAGGTTCAGGAGAGGAGGCGACGAGAGAGGAGGCGCAAGGAGAGGAGGTTCACTAGGAGAGGAGGCACGAGGAGGAGGAGAGGAGGTTCACTAGAGAGGAGGCGCACGAGAGGAGAGGAGGTTCACTAGAGAGGAGGCATGAGAGGAGAGGAGGCGCACGAGGAGGAGGAGGAGGCGCACGAGAGGAGGAGAGGAGGTTCACTAGGAGAGGAGGCGACGAGAGAGGAGGTTCACTAGGAGGAGGCGACGAGAGGAGAGGAGGTTCACTAGGAGAGGAGGCGCAACAAGAGAGGGAGGAGGAGAGGAGGCTAGGCAGAGGAGGCGCACGAGGAGGAGGAGAGGAGGTTCACTAGAGAGGAGGCGCACGAGAGGAGAGGAGGTCACTAGGAGAGGAGAGGAGAGGAGGCGAGAGGATACAGAGGAGAGGAGGTTCACTAGAGAGGAGGCGCACGAGAGGAGAGAGGAGGTTCACTAGGAGAGAGAGGAGGCGCACGAGAGGAGAGGAGGTTCACTAGAGAGGAGGAGGAGCACTAGAGAGGAGGCGAGAGGAGGTTCACTAGAGGAGGAGGCGAGAGGAGGCGACGAGAGGAGAGGAGGAAGGGAGGCGCAGGAGAGGAGGCGCTAGAGGAGAGGAGGTTCACTAGGAGAGGAGGCACGAGAGAGGAGGAGGTTCACTAGAGAGAGGAGGCGGACGAGGCGAGAGGAGGCGCACAGGAGAGGAGGTTCACGAGAGGAGGCGACACGAGAGAGAGGAGGTTCACCAGGAGAGGAGGCGACAGAGGAGGGAGGCGAGAGGAGAGGAGGTCTCACTAGGAGAGGAGGCGATGAGAGGAGAGGAGGTTCACTAGGAGAGGAGGCCACAGAGGAGGCGCAGAGGAGGAGGTTCACCAGGAGAGGAGGGAGGCGCGAGAGGAGAGGAGAGGAGGTTCACTAGGAGAGGAGGCCACGAGGAGAGGAGGCGAGAGAGGAGGCGAGGAGAGGAGGCGAGAGAGGAGGCGCAGAGAGGAGGAGAGGAGAGGAGGCGAGAGAGGAGGCGAGAGAGGAGGCGCAGAGAGGAGGAGAGGAGGTTCACTAGAGAGGAGGCGCACGAGGAGAGGAGGTTCAGGAGGAGGAGGCGCACGAGGAGGTTCACAGGAGAGGAGGCAGAGCACGAGAGAGAGGAGGTTCACCAGGAGAGGAGGCGCACGAGAGGAGAGGAGGTTCACTAGAGAGAGGAGGCGCCGAGAGGAGGCGCCGAGAGGAGAGGAGGTTCACTTGAGGAGAGGAGGCTGCACCTTAAGAGGAGAGGAGGTTCAGGAGAGAGGAGGCGGAGAGGAGGCAGAGGAGGCGAGAGGAGGAGGAGGCACAGAGAGGAGGCGAGAGAGAAGGCGAGGAGAGGAGGCGCAGAGAGGAGGCGAGGAGAGGAGGCGCACGAGAGGAGAGGAGGTTCACTAGAGAGGAGGCGCACGAGAGGAGGAGGAGTTCACTAGGAGAGGAGGCGATCGAGGAGAGGAGGCGCGAGAGGAGAGGAGTAGAGAGGAGGCGCACGAGGAGGAGGAGGTTCACTAGAGAGGAGGCGCATGACGAGAGGAGGCTTAGGAGGAGGCGCACGAGAGGAGAGGAGGTTCACTGGGAGAGGAGGCGACGAAGAGGAGGTTCACCAGGAGGCAGGAGAGGAGGCGCACGAGGAGAGGGAGGAGAGGAGGCGACGAGAGGAGAGGAGGTTCACTAGGAGAGGAGGCGCAGAGAGGAGGTTCACCAGGAGAGGAGGCGAGAGGGAGGAGGCGCCAGGAGAGGAGGTCACTAGGAGGAGGCGAGAGGAGGAGGAGGAGGCGAGAGGAGGGAGAGGAGGCGCACTAGGAGAGGAGGCGGGAGAGGAGGTCACTAGGAGAGGAGGCGCACGAGAGGAGAGAGGAGGTTCACTAGAGAGGAGGCGACGAGAGGAGAGGAGGTTCACTAGGAGAGGAGGCGACGAGAGGAGAGGAGGTTCACTAGGAGAGGAGGCGAGGAGAGGAGGCACAGAGAGGAGGAGGTTCACTAGGAGAGGAGAGAGGAGAGGAGGTTCACTAGAGAGGAGGCGCACGATAGAGGAGGATCACTAGGAGAGGAGGCGCATGAGAGGAGAGGAGGCGCACGAGAGGAGAGAGGCGAGGCGCAGGAGAGGAGGTTCACTAGGGAGAGGAGGCGCGAGAGGAGAGGAGGTTCACTAGGAGAGGAGGCGCACGAGAGAGAGGAGGAGGAGAGGAGGCGCAAGAGAGAGGTTCAGAGGAGAGGAGGCGCGAGGAGAGGAGGTTCACTAGGAGGAGGCGCACTAGGAGGAGAGGAGGTTCACTAGAGAGGAGGCGACCCAGAGGAGAGGAGGCTTCTAGAGGAGGAGCACTAGAGAGGAGGCGTGACGAGAGGGAGAGGAGGTTCACTAGCAGAGGAGGCCAGAGAGGAGGAGCTGCGAGAGGAGGCGCAGAGAGGAGGAGCGGAGAGGAGGACGAGGAGAGGAGGCGCACGAGAGGAGAGGAGGTTCACTAGGAGAGGAGGCGCACGAGAGGAGAGGAGGTTCACTAGGAGAGGAGGCGCACGAGGAGAGGAGGCGCACGAGAGGAGAGGAGGTTCACTAGGAGAGGAGGCGCACGAGAGGAGAGGAGGTTCACTAGGAGAGGAGGCGCACGAGAGGAGAGGAGGTTCACTAGGAGAGGAGGCGCACGAGAGGAGAGGAGGTTCACGAGAGGAGAGGAGGCGCACGAGAGGAGAGGAGGTTCACTAGGAGAGGAGGCGAGAGGAGGAGCGAGGAGAGGAGGCGCACGAGAGGAGAGGAGGTTCACTAGGAGAGGAGGCGCACGAGAGAGGAGAGGAGGTTCACGAGGAGAGGCGCACGAGAGGAGAGAGGAGGCGAGAGAGGAGGAGAGGAGAGGAGGCGAGAGAGGAGGCGCCGAGAGGAGGCACAGAGAGGAGGCGAGAGAGGAGGCGAGGAGAGGAGGCGAGAGAGGAGAGGAGGCGAGAGAGGAGGCGAGAGGAGAGGAGGTTCACTAGGAGAGGAGGCGCACGAGAGGAGGCGACAAGGAGAGGAGGTTCACTAGAGAGGAGAGGAGGCGCACGAGAGGAGAGGAGGTTCACTAGAGGAGGCGCACGAGAGAGAGAGGAGGTCTACTAGGAGAGGAGGCCGAGGAGGAGGAGGTCTAGAGAGGAGGGGCGACGAGAGGAGGGGCGAGGAGGAGGTTCACTAGGAGGAGGCGCGAGAGGAGAGGAGGTTCACTAGAGAGGAGGCGCACGAGGAGAGGAGGTTCACGAGGAGGAGGTTCACTAGGAGAGGAGGCAGGAGAGGAGGAGGGTTCACTAGGAGAGGAGGCGACACGAGAGAGGAGGTTCACTAGGAGAGGAGGCGACGAGGAGAGGAGGTTCACGAGAGAGGAGGCGCACTAGGAGGAGGCGCACGAGAGGAGAGGAGGTTCACTAGGAGAGGAGGCGCACAAGAGGAGAGGAGGTTCACTAGGAGAGGAGGCGCACGAGGAGAGGAGGCGCACGAGAGGAGAGGAGGTTCACTGGGAGAGGAGGCGACGAGAGGAGAGGAGGTTCACTAGAGAGGAGGCGCACGAGAGGAGAGGAGGTTCACTAGAGAGGAGGCGAATGAGAGGAGAGGAGGCGACGGAGGAGGAGGTTCACTAGAGGAGGCGCAAGAGGAGAGGAGGTTCACTAGAGGAGGCGAGAGGAGAGGAGGTTCACTAGGAGAGGAGGCGCACAAGAGAGGAGGTTCACTAGGAGAGGAGGCGCACGAGGAGAGGAGGCGCACGAGAGGAGAGGAGGTTCACTAGGAGAGGGCGACGAGAGGAGAGGAGGTTCACCAGAGAGGAGGCGCACGAGAGGAGAGGAGGTCTACTAGGAGGAGGCGCAGGAGGAGAGGAGGTTCACTAGAGAGGAGAGGAGAGGAGGCGCACGAGGAGAGGAGGTTCACTAGAGAGGAGGCGCACCAGGAGGCTGAGAGGAGGTTCACTAGGAGGAGGCGCACGAGAGGAGAGGAGGTTCACTGAGAGGAGAGGAGGCGAGGAGGCAGGTAGAGGAGGCTATCTAGAGGAGAGGAGGTTCACTAGGAGAGGAGAGGAGGCCCACTAGGAGAGGAGGCGCGAGAGGAGAGGAGGTTCACTAGGAGAGGAGGCGCACGAGAGGAGAGGAGGTTCACTAGGAGAGGAGGCGCACGAGAGAGGAGGTTCACTAGGAGAGGAGGCGCATGAGAGGAGAGGAGGCGCACGAGAGGAGAGGAGGCGCACGAGGAGAGGAGGTTCACTAGGAGAGGAGGCGCACAAGAGGAGAGGAGGTTCACTAGGAGAGGAGGCGCACGAGGAGAGGAGGCGCACGAGAGGAGAGGAGGTTCACTAGGAGAGGAGGCGCACGAGAGGAGAGGAGGTTCACTAGGAGAGGAGGCGCACAAGAGGAGAGGAGGTTCACTAGGAGAGGAGGCGCACGAGGAGAGGAGGCGCACGAGAGGAGAGGAGGCGCACGAGGAGAGGAGGCGCACGAGAGGAGAGGAGGTTCACTAGGAGGAGGCGCACGAGAGGAGAGGAGGTTCACCAGGAGAGGAGGCTGAGGAGAGGAGGAGAGGAGGTTCACTAGGAGAGGAGGCGCAGAGAGAGGAGGTCACCAGGAGGAGGCGCATAAGAGGAGAGGAGGTTCACTAGGAGAGGAGGCGCACGAGGAGAGGTGGCGCAGGAGAGGAGGATCAGTAGGAGAGGAGGCGAGGAGAGGAGGTTCACTAGGAGAGGAGGCGCACGAGAGGAGAGGAGGCACGAGAGGAGAGGAGGTTCACTAGGAGAGGAGGCGCACCAGAGGAGAGGAGGTTCACTAGGAGAGGAGGCGCACGAGAGGAGAGGAGGTTCACTAGGAGAGGAGGCGCACGAGAGGAGAGGAGGCGCACGAGAGGAGAGGAGGTTCACTAGGAGAGGAGGCGCACGAGAGGAGAGGAGGTTCACTAGGAGAGGAGGCGCACGAGAGGAGAGGAGGTTCACTAGGAGAGGAGGCGCACAAGAGGAGAGGAGGGCATCGAGAGAGAGGAGAGGAGAGGAGGTTCACTAGGAGAGGAGGCGCACGAGAGGAGAGGAGGTTCACTAGGAGAGGAGGCGCACAAGAGGAGAGGAGGTTCACTAGGAGAGGAGGCGCACGAGGAGAGGAGGCGCACGAGAGGAGAGGAGGTTCACTAGGAGAGGAGGCGCACGAGAGGAGAGGAGGTTCACTAGGAGAGGAGGCGCACGAGGAGAGGAGGCGCACGAGAGGAGAGGAGGTTCACTAGGAGAGGAGGCGCACGAGAGGAGAGGAGGTTCACTAGGAGAGGAGGCGCACGAGGAGAGGAGGCGCACGAGAGGAGAGGAGGTTCACTAGGAGAGGAGGCGCACGAGAGGAGAGGAGGTTCACTAGGAGAGGAGGCGCACGAGGAGGAGAGGAGGTTCACTAGAGAGGAGGCGCAGGAGAGGAGGCACGAGAGGAGGCGCACGAGAGGAGAGGAGGTTCACTAGAGGAGGCGCAAGGAGAGGAGGACGAGGAGAGGAGGTTCACGAGAGAGGAGGCGCACAGAGGAGAGGAGGTTCACCAGGAGAGGAGGCGCACGAGGAGGAGAGGAGGTTCACTAGGAGAGGAGGCGACGAGAGGAGAGGAGGTTACTAGAGAGGAGGCTAGGAGAGGACATTCACGAGGAGAGGAGGCGCACGAGAGGAGAGGAGGTTCACTAGGAGAGGAGGCGCACGAGAGGAGAGGAGGTTCACTAGGAGAGGAGGCGCACAAGAGGAGAGGAGGTCTACTAGAGGAGGCGCACGAGAGGACAGGAGGTTCACTAGGAGAGGAGGCGACGAGAGTACTCTGAGGAGGAGGTTCACTAGAGAGGAGGCAGAGGAGAGGAGGCGCGCACGAGAGGAGAGGAGGTTCACGAGAGAGAGGCGCACGAGGAGGAGAGGAGGTTCACCAGGAGAGGAGGCGACGAGAGGAGAGGAGGTTCACTAGGAGAGGAGGCGCATGAGAGGAGAGGAGGCCACAGAGGAGAGGAGGGCACGAGAGGAGAGGAGGTTCACCAGGAGAGGAGGCGAGAGAGGAGAGGAGGTTCACCAGGAGAGGAGGCGACCAGAGGAGAGGAGGTTCACTAGAGAGGAGGCGACGAGAGGAGAGGAGGTCTACCAGGAGGCGCACGAGAGGAGAGGAGGTTCACTAGGAGAGGAGGCGCATGAGGAGAGGAGGCGCACGAGAGGAGAGGAGGCGCACGAGAGGAGAGGAGGTTCACTAGGAGAGGAGGCGCACGAGAGGAGAGGAGGTTCACTAGGAGAGGAGGCGCACAGAGGAGAGGAGGTTCACTAGAGAGGAGGCGACGAGGAGAGGAGGCGCTAGAGAGGAGAGGAGGTTCACTAGAGAGGAGGCGATCAGAGGAGAGGAGGTTCACTAGGAGAGGAGGCGACGAGAGGAGAGGAGGTTCACTAGGAGAGGAGGCGCAGGAGGAGAGGAGGTTCAGGCTAGGAGAGGAGGCGACGAGAGGAGAGGAGGAGGAGGCTCACCAGGAGAGGAGGCGACGAGGAGAGGAGGTTCACTAGGAGAGGAGGCACGAGAGGAGAGGAGGTTCACTAGGAGAGGAGGCGAGAGGAGAGGAGGCGAGAGAGGAGAGGAGGCGACGAGAGGAGGAGGTCCACGAGAGGAGGCGCACGAGGAGAGGAGGTTCACTAGGAGAGGAGGCGCACGAGAGGAGAGGAGGTTCACTAGCAGAGGAGGCGCACAAGAGGAGAGGAGGTTCACTAGGAGGAGGAGGCGCAGAGGAGAGGAGGCGACGAGGAGAGGAGGTTCACTAGAGAGGAGGCGCCACGAGAGGAGAGGAGGTTCAGGAGAGGAGGCACAGGAGAGGAGGTTCACTAGGAGAGGAGGCGCACGAGAGGAGAGGAGGTTCACTAGGAGAGGAGGCGCAGGAGAGGAGAGGAGGTTCACTAGGAGAGGAGGCGATGAGAGGGAGAGGAGGCGCACGAGAGGAGAGGGAGGTCTACTAGGAGAGGAGGCGCAGGAGAGGAGGTTCACGAGAGGAGGAGGAGGCTTGAGAGGAGAGGAGGCGCACGAGAGGAGAGGAGGTTCACTACCAGAGGAGGCGAGAGAGGAGGTTCACTAGAGAGGAGGCGCACGAGGAGAGGAGGTTCACTAGGAGAGGAGGCGACAAGAGAAGAGGAGGTTAACTGAGAGAGGAGGCGCATGAGAGCAGAGGAGGCGCACAGGAGGAGAGGAGGTTCACTAGGAGAGGAGGCGCACGAGAGGAGAGGAGGCGCACTAGGAGAGGAGGCGAGAGGAGAGGGAGGTTCACTAGGGAGGAGGCGCACAGAGGAGAGGAGGTTCACTAGAGAGGAGGCTAGAGGAGGAGGCGACGAGAGAGAGGAGGTTCACTAGGAGAGGAGGCGAGAGGAGGTTCACGAGAGAGGAGGCGACAGGAGAGGAGGTTCACCAGGAGAGGAGGCACCCAGAGAGGAGACGCACGAGAGGAGAGGAGGTCCACAAAGAGAGGAGGCGCAAGAGAGGAGAGGAGGGTAGGAGAGGAGGCGAGAGGAGAGGAGGCACGAGAGAGGAGGCGCACGAGGCGCCCAGAGGAGGTTCATCAGGAGAGGAGGCGCAGAGAGGAGCGCACGAGAGGAGGTTCACCAGGAGAGGCGCACGAGAGAGAGAGGAGGTTCACTAGAGAGGAGGCGCACAGGAGAGGAGGCGACGAGAGGAGAGGAGGTTCACTAGAGAGGAGGCGAGAGAGCTTATGAGGAGGTTCACTAGAGAGTGCGCACGAGAGGAGAGGAGGTTCACTAGAGGAGGCGCATTGAGAGGAGAGGAGGTTCACTAGGAGAGGAGGCGCACGAGGAGGGAGCTTCTAGGAGAGGAGGGCCATCTAGGAGGCTTCCCAGAGGAGGTCTACCAGAGAGGAGGAGAGGAGGTTCACTAGAGAGGAGGCGCATAGGAGAGGAGGCTACGAGGAGAGGAGGTCTACCAGGAGAGGAGGCGCCAGAGGAGAGGAGGTCACTAGGAGGAGGAGGCGAAGAGGAGAGGAGGAGGAGGGCGAGGAGAGGAGGCGAGGAGAGGAGGCGAGAGGAGAGGAGGTTCACTAGAGAGGAGGCGCTATTTAGAGGAGGAGGTTCACTAGGAGAGGAGGCGCAGAGGAGAGGAGGTTCACTGGAGGAGGCGAGAGGAGGCGCAAGAGGAGAGGAGGTTCACTAGGAGAGGAGGCGAAGAGGAGAGGGAGGCGCACAGAGGAGAGGAGGCAGGAGGAGGAGGGCGCGACGAGAGGAGAGGAGGTTCACTAGAGAGGAGGCGCCAAGAGGAGGAGGTTCACTAGGAGAGGAGGCGAGGGAGAGGAGGGCACTTTATAGCGTGAGAGGAGGAGGAGGTTCACTAGGAGAGGAGGCGACGAGGAGAGGAGGCCACTAGGAGGAGGCGCACGAGAGGTACTACTCAGGGAGGAGGTTCACGAGGAGAGGAGGCGATGAGAGGAGAGGAGGCTTAGAGGAGAGGAGGCGACGAGAGGAGAGGAGGGTTCACTTAGAGAGGAGGCGCACGAGAGGAGAGGAGGTTCACTAGGAGAGGAGGCGCACGAGAGAGGAGACAGAGAGGAGGCGCACAAGAGGAGGCGAGGAGGTTCACTAGGGAGAGGAGGCGCACCAGAGAGGACACGGAGGAGAGGAGGTTCACCAGGAGAGGAGGCGCACGAGAGGAGGTTCACTAAGGCGAGAGAGGAGGCGCACGAGAGAGAGGAGGCCACTAGGAGAGGAGGCGCAGAGGAGGAGGAGGCATCGAGAGGAGGAGGAGGTTCACTAGGAGAGGAGGCGCACGAGAGGAGAGGAGGTCTAGCTCAGGCGAGGAGGCGCACGAGGAGAGGAGGAGGTGCCTAGAGGAGGAGGTTCACGAGAGGAGGCGCACGAGAGGAGAGGAGGTTCACTAGGAGAGGAGGCGACGAGAGGAGAGGAGGTTCACTAGGAGAGGAGGCGACGAGAGAGGGAGAGGCGTGAGAGGAGAGGAGGCGCACAGAGGAGAGGAGGCGCACGAGAGGAGAGAGGAGGTTCACTAGGAGAGGAGGCGACGGAGGAGAGAGGAGGCTAGGAGGGGGTCAAGGAGAGGAGGTCTAGGAGAGGAGGTCTAGGGGAGGAGGTCTAGGAGAGGAGGTCTAGGAGAGGAGGGCACCGAGAGAGGAGGCGACGAGGAGGAGCGAGAGGAGGAGGTCTCACTAGAGAGGAGGCGACGAGAGGAGAGGAGCCACTGAGGAGAGGAGGCACAGAGAGGAGGAGAGGAGGCTACTAGGAGAGGAGGCGAGAGGAGAGGGAGGTTCACCAGAGAGGAGGCGCACGAGAGGAGAGGAGATTCACTAGGAGAGAGGAGGCGCACGAGGAGGCGCAAGGAGGAGAGGAGGTTCACTAGGAGAGGAGGCGGCGACGAGAGGAGGAGGTTCACTAGGAGAGGAGGCGCACGAGAGGAGAGGAGGTTCACTAGGAGAGGAGGCGAGAGAGGAGGAGAGGAGGCGCAGAGAGGAGGCGAGAGAGGAGGCGAGGAGAGGAGGGGAGGTTCACTAGAGGAGGCGCACGAGGAGAGGAGGAGAGGAGGCGCACGAGAGGAGTGGAGGGTCACTAGAGAGGAGGCGCACGAAAGGAGAGGAGGTTCACTAGGAGAGGAGGCGCACAAGAGGAGAGGAGGTTCACTAGGAGGAGGGAGGCGACGAGGAGAGGAGGCGCACGAGAGGAGAGGAGGTTCACTAGAGAGGAGGCGCACGAGAGGAGAGGAGGTTCACTAGGAGGAGGCGACGAGGAGAGGGAGGTTCACTAGAGAGGAGGCGCACGAGAGGAGGAGGAGTAACGAGGAGAGGAGGCGCACGAGGAGAGAGGAGGTTCACTAGGAGGAGGAGGCGAACGAGAGGAGAGGAGGTTCACTAGGAGAGGAGGCGCCGAGAGGAGGAGGAGAGGAGGCGAGAGAGGAGGCACAGAGAGGAGGCGAGAGAGGAGGCGCCGAGAGGAGGAGAGGAGAGGAGGCGAGAGAGGAGGAGAGGAGGAGGAGGAGGAGAGGAGGTTCACTAGGAGCGAGGAGAGGAGGCGCACGAGAGGAGGAGGTTCACCAGGAGGAGGCGACGAGAGGAGGGAGAGGAGGTTCACCAGGAGAGGAGGAGGAGAGGAGGAGAGGAGGTCTCACTAGGAGAGGAGGCGCACGAGAGGAGAGGAGGTCACTAGGAGAGGAGGCGCACGAGGAGAGGAGGTTCACCAGGAGAGGAGGCGAGGAGAGGAGAGGAGGCGAGAGAGGAGAGGAGGCGCACGAGGAGGAGGAGAGAGGAGGTTCTACTAGGAGAGGAGGCGCACGAGAGAGGAAGGAGGGAGGAGGTTCACTAGAGAGGAGGCGACGAGAGGAGAGGAGGTTCACCAGAGAGGAGGGGAGAGGAGAGGAGGTTCACCAGGAGAGGAGGCACAGAGAGGAGGCGCACGAGAGGAGGAGGAGGTTCACTAGGAGAGGAGGCGCACGAGAGGAGAGGAGGTTCACTAGGAGAGGAGGCGACGAGGGAGAGGAGGCGCACTAGAGGAGAGAGAGAGGTTCACTAGGAGAGGAGGCGCACGAGAGGAGAGGAGGTTCACTAGAGAGGAGGCGACGAGGAGAGGAGGCGAGGCGAGAGGAGGTTCACTAGGAGAGGAGGCGCACGAGAGGAGAGGAGGTTCACTAGGAGAGGAGGCGCACAAGAGGAGAGGAGGTTCACTAGGAGAGGAGGCGCACGAGGAGGAGAGGAGGCGCACGAGAGGAGAGGAGGTTCACTAGGAGAGGAGGCCACGAGGAGGAGGAGGTTCACTAGAGAGGAGGCGACGAGAGGAGAGAAGGTTCACTAGGAGAAGAGGCGACGAGAGGAGGAGAGGAGGCAGAGGAGGCAGGAGAGGAGGCGCACGAGAGGAGAGGAGGTTCACCAGGAGGAGGCGACGAGAGGAGAGGAGGTTCACTAGGAGAGGAGGCGCATGAGAGGAGAGGAGGCGCACGAGAGGAGAGGAGGTTCACTAGGAGAGGAGGCGCACGAGAGGAGAGGAGGTTCACGAGAGGAGAGGAGGTTCACTAGGAGAGGAGGCGCCACGAGGAGGTTCACGAGAGAGGAGGCGCACTAGGAGAGGAGGCACGAGGAGAGGAGGTTCACTAGAGAGGAGGCGCACGAGAGGAGAGGAGGTTCACTAGAGAGGAGGCGCACGAGAGGAGAGGAGGACTAGAGAGAGGAGGCGCACGAGGAGGAGAGGAGGCTGAGAGGAGGCGCACGAGAGAGGAGGTCACCAGGAGAGGAGGTTCACGAGAGAGGAGGGCACGAGAGGGAGGGAGGCACGAGAGGAGAGGAGGTTCACTAGGAGGAGGCGACGAGGAGAGGGAGGAGGAGGTTCACAGGAGAGGAGGCGCAGGAGAGAGGAGGCGACGCAGGAGAGAGGAGGCGACGAGAGGAGAGGAGGTTCACTAGAGGAGGAGGCGCACGAGAGAGAGGCGAGGCGCACGAGAGGAGAGGAGGTTCACTAGAGAGGAGGCGAGAGGAAGGAGGAGGAGGCGAGGAGAGAGGAGGTTCACTAGGAGAGGAGGCACGAGAGGAGAGGAGGTTCACTAGAGGAGGCGAGAGAGGAGGTTCACTAGGAGAGGAGGCTTAGAGGAGAGGAGGCTCACTAGAGAGGAGGCGCAAGAGGAGAGGAGGAGGAGGTTCACTCAGAGGAGGCGCACGAGGAGAGGAGGCGAGGCGCGAGGAGAGGAGGTTCACTAGGAGAGGAGGAGGAGGAGGCGCACGAGAGGAGAGGAGGTTCACTAGGAGAGGAGGCGCACGAGAGGAGAGGAGGTTCACTAGGAGAGGAGGCGCACGAGGAGAGGAGGCGCACGAGAGGAGAGGAGGTTCACTAGGAGAGGAGGCGACGAGAGGAGGGAGAGGAGGTTCACTAGAGAGGAGGCGACGAGGAGAGGAGGTCCACCAGGAGAGGAGGCGCACAGGAGAGGAGGCGGCGACGAGAGGAGAGGAGGTTCAGGAGGAGGCGCACGAGAGGAGAGGAGGTTCACTAGAGAGGAGGCGCACGAGGAGAGAGGAGGTTCACTAGGAGAGGAGGCGATGATTCAGAGAGGAGGCACGAGAGAGGAGAGGAGGTTCACTAGAGAGGAGGCGACGAGAGGAGAGGAGGTTCACTAGAGAGGAGGCGCACGAGGAGAGGAGGAGGCACGAGCGAGGAGAGGAGGCGCACGAGAGGAGAGGAGGTTCACTAGTAGAGGAGGCGACGAGAGGAGAGGGGAGGTTCACTAGGAGGAGGCGAGGAGAGGAGGTTCACTAGGAGAGGAGGCGCATGAGAGGAGAGGAGGCGCACGAGAGGAGAGGAGGCGCACGAGGAGAGGAGGTTCACTAGGAGAGGAGGTTCACTAGGAGAGGAGGCGCACGAGAGGAGAGGAGGTTCACTAGGAGAGGAGGCGCACGAGAGGAGAGGAGGCGCACGAGAGGAGAGGAGGTTCACTAGAGGAGAGGAGGCGCACGAGAGGAGAGGAGGCGCACGAGAGGAGGTTAATGGCTCCAACATCAGCACTGTCCCTTTAAGTGAATCAGAGGTCATGCTAGATGAAGCGTGTGAAAGGCAGAGGGGCCAGAGGTCACAGAGGGGTCAGAGGTCACAGAGGGGTCAGAGGTCACAGAGGGGCCAGAGGTCACAGAGGGGCCAGAGGTCACAGAGGGGTCAGAGGTCACAGAGGGGCCAGAGGTCACAGAGGGGTCAGAGGTCACAGAGGGGTCAGAGGTCACAGAGGGGTCAGAGGTCAGGACCTGTGCTGCCATCGACTTCATGGTGGGCTCCAGGTCCCGGAGGAGGTCGAATCCTTGGTGGAAGAAGGTGAACTGAGCGTGGACGAAGGAGAACACCTGACAACAGACACAACACATCAGAGGAGATGCAGCAACAACAACAACAACAACAACAACAACTCACTGAGTTTAAGACGTCGACTCTCTGCTGAGTCTTGAAAGTGTTGAGCTGAAAAACATCAAGCAGAAGGTTTACGGTCTGCCTGTCCTCAGCCTGTCTGTCTGTCCTCAGCCTGTCTGTCTGTCCTCAGCCTGTCTGTCTGTCCTCAGCCTGTCTGTCTGTCCTCAGCCTGTCTGTCCTCAGCCTGTCTGCCCGTCGTCTCAGCCCGCCTGTCTCAGCCTGCCTCGTCTCAGCCTGTCTGCTGTCCCTGCCCTGTTCGCCCTCAG
>NC_079407.1:1007518-1097518 GCF_029220125.1 Pseudoliparis swirei
ATTGTGATATTCTGATGTCTCTCTTTCTTTTCTTTCAGTCATAAAGTAAAGCTGTTGTTCTTTAACTCATATTTCATCATTAAAATCATAAAGATCTGTAACCAGTGGAGCTGAACAGGTGACCAGGTGACCTGGTGACCTTCAACATTCACATGGTGGCAACAGACGTCGATATGGTGTTCAGTTTGGTCTGGTCCAGTCTAGTCCAGTCCAGTCCAGTCCAGTCCAGTCCAGTCTAGTCCAGTCTAGTCTAGTCCAGTCTAGTCCAGTCCAGTCTAGTCCAGTCCAGTCAGAGTCCAGTCAGAGTCTAGTCCAGTCAGAGTCTAGTCCAGTCAGAGACTAGTCCAGTCCAGTCAGAGTCTAGTCCAGTCAGAGACTAGTCCAGTCAGTCATTCCAGTCAGTCAGTCCAGTCAGTCAGTCCAGTCTAGTCCAGTTCAGTCAGTCCAGTCCAGTTCAGTCTAGTCAGTCCAGTCTAGTCCAGTCTGTTCAGTCAGTCCAGTTCAGTCCAGTCTAGTCTAGTCCAGTCAGTCTAGTCCAGTCAGAGTCTAGTCAGTCCAGTCAGTCTAGTCCAGTCAGAGTCTAGTCCAGTCCAGTCTAGTCCAGTCAGAGACTAGTCCAGTCTAGTCCAGTCAGAGACTAGTCCAGTCAGTCTAGTCCAGTCTAGTCCATCAGTCTAGTCCAGTCAGAGTCTAGTCCAGTCAGAGTCTAGTCCAGTCAGAGTCTAGTCCAGTCAGAGACTAGTCCAGTCAGAGTCTAGTCCAGTCAGTCTAGTCCAGTCAGAGTCTAGTCCAGTCTAGTCCAGTCCAGTCCAGTCTAGTCTAGTCTAGTCGTCTAGTCCAGTCTAGGCCGCCACGCAGTGGTTGGGCCGGTGGGACATCTCGTATCCTCTCCTGCAGACGCAGCTGAACGATCCGTCAGTGTTCACACAGCGAGCGTTCACACAGGGGAAGTCCACGGAGACAACGTCCTCACACTCGTTGACATCTACACACACACACACACACACACGTTAGGTAGTCGTTAGTTTGTAAACAGACCCTCATCGTCATAATAATAATAGTGACAACAACAACAATCTCTCTTCACCTGCACAGGTCATGGAGGTCATGTCCAGCTCGTATCCATGGTAACAGTCACAGGTGTAACCCTCGGCAACACGAATACACCTGCCGTTCTCACAGCCCTGAAGTATCCCACAATCCTCTGCTGCATTCAGGCCGGCATAGGACTCAAACCGCCCTGGAGGAGGAGGAGGAGGAGGAAAAGAAGTAGGAGGATGAGGAGGAAGAGGAGAAGGAAGCAGAGGAGGAGGAGGAGGAGGACGTGAATTTACTGAGTGAATAAACATTCATAATAATAATAATTCAACACAAATTAAATCTGTTGAAAGCTCACTCTCATAGACCCTTCTCGGTGCTCCTCCTCGGCTCCTCTCAGTAAAGGGGGGGAAGGGGGGGCCCGGCCTCCACCCCACCTCCTCCTCCTCCTCCTCCTCCTGCTCCACCGGGTAGGGCCCCCCGGGCAGCAGGGCCCGGCTGAGAGGAGGAGCACCCCGTCGGGGAGGAGGAGGAGGAGCCCCGAACGCCCGTTCAGCCCGCGGGTCAGGAGGGAGGAGGAAAGACAGGGGCACGCCTCCTTCAGGGTAGAAACCAGGGCTGAGAGGGAGGGAGATAGAGAGAGAGAGAGAGAGAGAGAGAGAGAGGGAGGGAGAGAGACAGAGAGAGAGAGAGGGAGAGAGAGGTTTTAATTTAAAACTGGGGACGATGTGAATCTTTCAGTAAATTAATCAGCAACAATTTCTCGAATTGATTAATTGGATTTTCTCTCTATTAAAACGGTTTGAATGTTCTAGAACAGCGGTTCCCAAACTCAAGAATGCCGAGGCCCAATTTGAAATCTGAAAATCTTCTGCGGCCCACCCAAGCCTTAAATCACAACCAGCGTTGACGACGCGTTGTCGACGGGGGGGGGCAGTGAGAGGGTGTTCACCTGTGCAGGGTTTTTCCTGTATAGAGAAAATGTGGGCGCGCGCCTAAGCCGTAATTTAACACTGAGGTGCGCTCACCTGTGCGCGCATCCCGGCTGAGGGAGGCGCGCACAGGCATCGGAGCTCTGGCGCGCGCAAGCCGAGAAGAGTTGACTAGGGGTAGACGAAAATTACAGGGTGACGGGTGGTCAGATTCCCCCCTGTTATAATGGTAGGGGAAACACTGGAGTTGATAAGCGTGTCTTCTTGTCTGATCAATACGCAACTGTGAGGTGCGCGAGTTGTCTGAGCGGTCAGTTGCTGATCACTCAACAGCCCGACGTGCATGAATAGATGGTGCGTGCGTAGCGCGCAAACATTTTTTTTGGGAGCACCGAAGACCCATTTTGACCCAGGAAAAACCCTGCTGTGTGCGCGGATGTGTCGGCGCGCATCACGGCAGAGCGATGCGACCCGAGAAGTGTTAACGGGGGTGGGGTGCTGAGCGATTAAATATATCTCTTGTTCTGCCTGTTTTGTGATATACATGCCTAAAAGGCGCCTAATATTTCTAGACTGAAGTAATATCGGCATTATAATTATTATAACTATGAGGAATTTTTTAGTTGCCTATTTTGTGGAGCCCCCTCAGGACTTGGTGCCCTACGCGCAGCGCGTAGTGCGCTATGGGAGCGGCGGCGCTGATCACAACTCTGATCAAAACATAAACTAATACTACAAGAGGGCGCCCCATTTGACATTGTTTTATTTGGCGGTCAGAAAAATAGGTCAGATAAAAGAATAACACGTAATTTAAATCATAAATATTTTTATATTAATTTCAAACTTTTCAAAATTGAAAATTAAAAACATTTTATTTATTTATTGTAAATGACCTCTCGCGGCCCACCTGCAGTACCTTCGCGGCCCACAGTTTGGGAATCGCTGTTCTAGAAGAACTTAAATCATAACGATGACCTCACCGGAAGTCCGGCTCATAGGATCCAAACCCTCTGCTGCCCCCTGCTGGGGAGTAGTATAGTCAGGAGCCACCGCAGGAGGGAAGGAGTCGGGACTGAAGGGAGGGAAGTATGGAGGAGCTGAGGAGGGAGGAGATGGGGAGAGGAAGGAGATGAGGAGAGAGGAAACAAGGAGAGAAGAGGAGATAAGAAGAGAGGAGAGGAGGAGGGAAGGAGAGCGCAGAAGTGATGAGGAGAGGAGAGAAAAAAGGGAGTAGAGGAGACAGGAAAGGAAACATGGAAAGTAGAGGAAACACATTTAATATATTAATAAATATATATACCAGCAACAACGTCACGAGGTATAATGTCACATGACTCACTGGCACCTCCTCGTCCTGGTTCTGGTCTCACTCCGGGTTCTGGTCCAGGATCAGTGAATCTCTCCGGAAAGAGAGCAGGAAGGAAAGAACGGCAGAGCGCGGCGTAGTCGTCTGAGAGGAGAGGAACAAAGACCTGAAGAACAGCTTCAGGAACAGTCCTACACGAGACTACCAGGAGCTCTCGCTCACTAACCAACGAGCATACTCACTAACTAGCGTACTCACTAACTAGCATACTCACTAACTAGCATACTCACTAACTAGCATACTCACTAACTAGCATACTCACTAACTAGCATACTCACTAACTAGCATACTCACTAACTAGCACTACCAACCAGCCTCACTAACTAGCATGCTCACTAACTAGCATGCTCACTAACTAGCATGCTCACTAACTAGCGTACTCACTAACTAGCATACTCACTAACTAGCGTACTCACTAACTAGCATACTCACTAACTAGCGTACTCACTAACTAGCGTACTCACTAACTAGCGTACTCACTAACTAGCGTACTCACTAACTAGCATACTCACTAACTAGCATACTCACTAACTAGCGTACTCACTAACTAGCATACTCACTAACTAGCATGCTCACCAACCAGCATGCTCACCAACCAGCATACCACCAACCAGCATACTACCAGCGTGCTCACCAACCAGCCGCACCACCAACCAGCGCACTCACCAACCAGCGCTCACCAACCAGCATACCACCAACCAGCATACTCACCAACCAGCATGCTCACCAACCAGCATGCTCACCAACCAGCTGCTCACCAACAGCAGCATACCACCAACTAGCATACTCACCAACCAGCATGCTCACTAACCAGCATGCTCACCAACCAGCATACCACCAACCAGCATACTCACCAACCAGCATACCACCAACCAGCATACTCACCAACCAGCATGCTCACCAACCAGCGTACTCACCAACCAGCATACCACTAACCAGCGCTCACCAACCAGCACTCACCAACCAGCATACTCACCAACCAGCGCTCACCAACCAGCGACTCACCAACCAGCATACTCACCAACCAGCGACCACCAACCAGCACACCACCAACCAGCATACTCACTTCAACCAGCACTCACTAACCAGCATACTCACCAACCAGCATACTCACCAACCAGCATACTCACCAACCAGCGCTCACCAACCAGCATACTCACCAACCAGCATGCTCACCAACCAGCGTGCTCACCAACCAGCATACTCACCAACCAGCATACCACCAACCAGCATACTCACCAACCAGCCGCACTCACCAACCAACATACTCACTAACCAGCATGCTCACCAACTAGCATACTCACCAACCAACCAGCACTCACCAACCAGCCGCTCACTAACCAGCACTCACCAACCAACATACTCACTAACCAGCATACTCACTAACCAGCGCTCACTCACAACTACCAGCTCTCACTAACCAGCATACTCACCAACCAGCATACCACCAACTAGCATGCTCACTAACCAGCGCACTCACCAACTAGCATACTCACCAACCAGCATGCTCACCAACTCACCAACCAGCTATCACTAACTAGCGTACTCACTAACTAGCATACTCACTAACTAGCATACTCACTAACTAGCGTACTCACTAACTAGCATACTCACTAACTAGCTTACAAACTAACTAACATACAAGTAGCTAACTATCTAGCTTACTAACAGAATAACTAGCTAACAGACTAATTAGCTAACAGACGAGCTTGCTAATAAACAAACTAGCTAACAGACGAGCTTGCTAACAAACAAACTTGCTAACAGACTAGCTTGCTAACAGACTAGCTTGCTCACAGACTAGCTTGCTAACAGACTAGCTTGCTAACAGACTAGCTTGCTCACAGACTAGCTTGCTCACAGACTAGCTTGCTAACAGACTAGCTTGCTCACAGACTAGCTTGCTAACAGACTAGCTTGCTCACAGACTAGCTTGCTAACAGACTAGCTTGCTCACAGACTAGCTTGCTAACAGACTAGCTTGCTAACAGACTAGCTTGCTCACAGACTAGCTGCCTAACTGGCGGTGTGTGCTCACCTGAGTCCGTGGGGGGGCACAGGGCGCACTGCATGCCCCAGCCCTCCCCGTACAGGCAGCAGCAGTCCGTGAAGCTCACCTGCGCCCCCAGGAGAGGACTCTGGCACACCAGGTCCGCCGTGACGTGCTGCCAGCACAGGGAGCGGCTCTCGTCTGGGGACAGACGCCACAGGTACGAGAGGACAGGGACCACAGGTACGAGAGGACAGGTACCACAGGTACGAGAGGACAGGTACCACAGGTACGAGAGGACAGGGACCACAGGTACGAGAGGACAGGGACCACAGGCACGAGGACAGGTACCACAGGTACGAGAGGACAGGGACCACAGGTACAGGTACGAGAGGACAGGGACCACAGGTACGAGAGGACAGGGACCACAGGTACGAGAGGACAGGGACCACAGGTACGAGAGGACAGGGACCACGACAGGGACCACAGGTACGAGAGGACAGGGACCACAGGTCAGGTACGAGGACAGGGACCACAGGTACGAGAGGACAGGGACCACAGGTGCAGAGGAACCACAGGTACGAGGACAGGGACCACAGGTACGAGAGGACAGGGACCACAGGCAGGAGGACAGGACCACAGGTACGAGAGGACAGGACCACAGGTACGAGAGGACAGGGACCACAGGTGCGAGAGGACAGGACCACAGGTACGAGAGGACAGGGACCACAGGTGCAGAGGACAGGGACCACAGGTACGAGAGGACAGGGACCACAGGTGCAGAGGACAGGTACCACAGGTGCAGAGGACAGGGACCACAGGTACGAGAGGACAGGGACCACAGGTAGGACAGGGACCACAGGTACGAGAGGACAGGGACCACAGGTACGAGAGGACAGGGACCACAGGTACGAGAGGACAGGGACCACAGGTACGAGAGGACAGGGACCACAGGTACGAGAGGACAGGGACCACAGGTACGAGAGGACAGGGACCACAGGTACGAGACAGGGACCACAGGTACGAGAGGACAGGGACCACAGGTACGAGAGGACAGGGACCACAGGTAGAGGACAGGGACCACAGGTACGAGAGGACAGGGACCACAGGTACGAGAGGACAGGGACCACAGGTACGAGAGGACAGGGACCACAGGTACGAGAGGACAGGGACCACAGGTACAGGTACCACAGGTACAGAGGACAGGGACCACAGGTACGAGAGGACAGGGACCACAGGTACGAGAGGACAGGGACCACAGGTACGAGAGGACAGGGACCACAGGTGCACGAGGACAGGGACCACAGGTGCAGAGGACAGGGACCACAGGTACGAGGACAGGGACCACAGGTACGAGAGGACAGGGACCACAGGTACGAGGACAGGACAGGTACCACAGGTAGAGAGGACAGGGACCACAGGTACGAGAGGACAGGGACCACAGGTACCAGAGGACAGGGACCACAGGTGAGAGGACAGGGACCACAGGTACGAGAGGACAGGGACCACAGGTGCAGGAGGACAGGGACCACAGGTACGAGAGGACAGGGACCACAGGTACGAGAGGACAGGGACCACAGGTACGAGAGGACAGGGACCACAGGTGCGAGGAGGACAGGGACCACAGGTACGAGAGGACAGGGACCACAGGTACGAGAGGACAGGGACCACAGGTACGAGAGGACAGGGACCACAGGTACGAGAGGACAGGGACCACAGGTGCAGAGGACAGGGACCACAGGTACGAGAGGACAGGGACCACAGGTACGAGAGGACAAGGCCCACAGCTACGCAGAGGACAGGGACCACAGGTACGAGAGGACAGGGACCACAGGTACGAGAGGACAGGGACCACAGGTACGAGAGGACAGGGACCACAGGTGAGAGGACAGGGACCACAGGTGCGAGAGGACAGGTACCACAGGTACGAGAGGACAGGGACCACAGGTACGAGAGGACAGGGACCACAGGTACGAGAGGACAGGGACCACAGGTACGAGAGGACAGGGACCACAGGTACGAGAGGACAGGGACCACAGGTACGAGACAGGGACCACAGGTACGAGAGGACAGGGACCACAGGTACGAGACAGGGACCACAGGTACGAGAGGACAGGTACCACAGGTACGAGAGGACAGGTACCACAGGTACGAGAGGACAGGGACCACAGGTACGAGAGGACAGGGACCACAGGTACGAGAGGACAGGGACCACAGGTACGAGAGGACAGGGACCACAGGTACGAGAGGACAGGGACCACAGGTACAGGTACCACAGGTACGAGAGGACAGGGACCACAGGTACGAGAGGACAGGGACCACAGGTACAGGAGGACAGGGACCACAGGTGCGAGAGGACAGGACCACAGGTGCAGAGGACAGGTACCACAGGTACGAGAGGACAGGGACCACAGGTACGAGAGGACAGGGACCACAGGTACAGAGGACAGGGACCACAGGTGCAGAGGACAGGGACCACAGGTACGAGAGGACAGGGACCACAGGTACGAGAGGACAGGGACCACAGGTACGAGAGGACAGGTACCACAGGTACGAGAGGACAGGGACCACAGGTACGAGAGGACAGGGACCACAGGTACGAGAGGACAGGGACCACAGGTACGAGAGGACAGGGACCACAGGTACAGGTACCACAGGTGAGAGGACAGGTACCACAGGTACGAGAGGACAGGTACCACAGGTACGAGAGGACAGGGACCACAGGTACGAGAGGACAGGGACCACAGGTACGAGAGGACAGGGACCACAGGTACGAGAGGACAGGGACCACAGGTACGAGAGGACAGGTACCACAGGTACGAGAGGACAGGTACCACAGGTACGAGGACAGGGACCACAGGTGAGAGGACAGGGACCACAGGTGCGAGAGGACAGGACCACAGGTACGAGAGGACAGGACCACAGGTAGAGGACAGGGGCCACAGGTACGAGAGGACAGGGACCACAGGTACGAGAGGACAGGTACCACAGGTACGAGAGGACAGGGACCACAGGTACGAGAGGACAGGGACCACAGGTACGAGAGGACAGGGACCACAGGTACCACAGGTACGAGATTACAGGGACCACAGGTACGAGAGGACAGGTACCACAGGTACGAGAGGACAGGTACCACAGGTACGAGAGGACAGGGACCACAGGTACGAGAGGACAGGGACCACAGGTACGAGAGGACAGGGACCACAGGTACGAGAGGACAGGTACCACAGGTACGAGAGGACAGGGACCACAGGTACGAGAGGACAGGTACCACAGGTACGAGAGGACAGGTACCACAGGTACGAGAGGACAGGGACCACAGGTACGAGAGGACAGGGACCACAGGTACGAGAGGACAGGGACCACAGGTACGAGAGGACAGGGACCACAGGTACGAGGACAGGGACCACAGGTGAGAGGACAGGTACCACAGGTACGAGAGGACAGGGACCACAGGTGCGAGAGGACAGGGACCACAGGTACGAGAGGACAGGGACCACAGGTGCACGAGGACAGGGACCACAGGTAGAGGACAGGACCACAGGTACGAGAGGACAGGTACCACAGGTGCGAGGAGGACAGGGACCACAGGTGCGAGAGGACAGGGACCACAGGTGCGAGGACAGGGACCACAGGTACGAGAGGACAGGGACCACAGGTACGAGAGGACAGGTACCACAGGTACGAGAGGACAGGGACCACAGGTACGAGAGGACAGGGACCACAGGTACGAGAGGACAGGTACCACAGGTACGAGAGGACAGGTACCACAGGTACGAGAGGACAGGTACCACAGGTACGAGAGGACAGGGACCACAGGTACGAGAGGACAGGGACCACAGGTGCGAGAGGACAGGGACCACAGGTGCAGAGGACAGGGACCACAGGTACGAGAGGACAGGGACCACAGGTACGAGAGGACAGGGACCACAGGTACGAGAGGACAGGTACCACAGGTACGAGAGGACAGGTACCACAGGTACGAGAGGACAGGGACCACAGGTACGAGAGGACAGGGACCACAGGTACGAGAGGACAGGTACCACAGGTACGAGAGGACAGGTACCACAGGTACGAGAGGACAGGTACCACAGGTACGAGAGGACAGGTACCACAGGTACAGAGGACAGGGACCACAGGTGAGAGGACAGGACCACAGGTACGAGAGGACAGGGACCACAGGTACGAGAGGACAGGGACCACAGGTACGAGAGGACAGGTACCACAGGTACGAGAGGACAGGGACCACAGGTACGAGAGGACAGGTACCACAGGTACGAGAGGACAGGGACCACAGGTACGAGAGGACAGGTACCACAGGTACAGGAGGACAGGGACCACAGGTGCAGGAGGACAGGGACCACAGGTACGAGGAGGACAGGTACCACAGGTACGAGAGGACAGGGACCACAGGTACGAGAGGACAGGTACCACAGGTACGAGAGGACAGGGACCACAGGTACGAGAGGACAGGGACCACAGGTACGAGAGGACAGGTACCACAGGTACGAGAGGACAGGGACCACAGGTACGAGAGGACAGGGACCACAGGTACGAGAGGACAGGGACCACAGGTACGAGAGGACAGGTACCACAGGTACAGGTACGAGAGGACAGGTACCACAGGTACGAGAGGACAGGGACCACAGGTACGAGAGGACAGGGACCACAGGTACGAGAGGACAGGGACCACAGGTACGAGAGGACAGGTACCACAGGTACAGGAGAGGACAGGTACCACAGGTACGAGGACAGGGACCACAGGTACGAGAGGACAGGGACCACAGGTACGAGAGGACAGGGACCACAGGTACGAGAGGACAGGTACCACAGGTACGAGAGGACAGGGACCACAGGTACGAGAGGACAGGTACCACAGGTACGAGAGGACAGGGACCACAGGTACTTGAGGATAGGTACCACAGGTACGAGAGGACAGGTACCACAGGCAGAGGACAGGTACCACAGGTACGAGAGGAGAGGGACCACAGGTACGAGAGGACAGGTACCACAGGTACGAGAGGACAGGGACCACAGGTACGAGAGGACAGGGACCACAGGTACGAGAGGACAGGGACCACAGGTACGAGAGGACAGGTACCACAGGTACCACAGGTACAGGTACGAGAGGACAGGGACCACAGGTACGAGAGGACAGGGACCACAGGTACGAGAGGACAGGGACCACAGGTACGAGAGGACAGGGACCACAGGTACGAGAGGACAGGTACCACAGGTACAGGTACGAGAGGACAGGGACCACAGGTACGAGAGGACAGGGACCACAGGTACGAGAGGACAGGGACCACAGGTACGAGAGGACAGGTACCACAGGTACCACAGGTACAGGTACGAGAGGACAGGGACCACAGGTACGAGAGGACAGGTACCACAGGTACCACAGGTACCACAGGTACCACAGGTACAGGTACGAGAGGACAGGGACCACAGGTACCACAGGTACAGGTACGAGAGGACAGGTACCACAGGTACCACAGGTACCACAGGTACAGGTACGAGAGGACAGGGACCACAGGTACCACAGGTACAGGTACGAGAGGACAGGGACCACAGGTACGAGAGGACAGGTACCACAGGTACGAGAGGAGAGGGACCACAGGTACGAGAGGACAGGGACCACAGGTACGAGAGGACAGGGACCACAGGTACGAGAGGACAGGGACCACAGGTACGAGAGGACAGGGACCACAGGTACGAGAGGACAGGTACCACAGGTACGAGAGGACAGGGACCACAGGTACGAGAGGACAGGGACCACAGGTACAGGTACGAGAGGACAGGGACCACAGGTACGAGAGGACAGGTACCACAGGTACAGGTACTAGAGTACAAATACTCTCTCCAACAGATCAGCTTCACATGTAAAGTTCCATTTCAAAGTGTTAATAAGCCGGTTAGCTTAGCATAAAGAAGGAAACAGCTAGCTACAAGAGGAGGAGGCGGAGGAGCAGGAGGAGCAGCAGGAGGAGGAGCAGGAGGAGGAGGCGGGGCCTTACCCATAGTGAGGTGGGAGGAGTTGACACAGGTGCGCTGCGTGTCGTCGAGCACCATTGGAGGAGGACAGCTGCAGTAATACGACCCCACCGTGTTCACACAGACTCCGCCCACACAGCTCTCCTCCTCACACTCGTCATGGTCTGGGGTCATCAAGCACACGGCATGGTGTTCACATGCGTGTGTGTGCGGATTTGTGTGTGTGTATATTTGTGTGTATTTGTGTGTGTGTATTTGTGTGTGTGCGTGTGTGTATTTGTGTGTGTGTGTGTGTATATTTGTGTGTATTTGTGTGTGTGTATTTGTGCGTGTGTGTATATTTGTGTGTATTTGTGTGTGTGTGTGTGCGTACCAACACACTCCAGCAGCGTGCTGTTGTACACGTATCCACTGGAGCAGTAGCAGTGGTACCCCGGGATGTTGTTGACACAGACTCCGCCCCTACACACCTCTGGATGGAAGCGCTTACACTCGTCCACATCTGGAACACACACAGGTACACAGCTTCAGGTACAGAGCTTCAGGTACAGGTACACAGCTTCAGGTACAGAGCTTCAGGTACAGAGCTTCAGGTACAGGTACACAGCTTCAGGTACAGAGCTTCAGGTACAGGTACACAGCTTCAGGTACAGAGCTTCAGGTACAGGTACACAGCTTCAGGTACAGAGCTTCAGGTACAGAGCTTCAGGTACAGAGCTTCAGGTACAGAGCTTCAGGTACATGTACACAGCTTCAGGTACAGGTACACAGCTTCAGGTACAGAGCTTCAGGTACAGGTACAGAGCTTCAGGTACAGAGCTTCAGGTACATGTACACAGCTTCAGGTACAGGTACACAGCTTCAGGTACAGAGCTTCAGGTACAGAGCTTCAGGTACAGGTACACAGCTTCAGGTACAGAGCTTCAGGTACATGTACACAGCTTCAGGTACAGGTACAGAGCTTCAGGTACAGAGCTTCAGGTACATGTACACAGCTTCAGGTACAGGTACACAGCTTCAGGTACAGAGCTTCAGGTACAGGTACAGAGCTTCAGGTACAGGTACACAGCTTCAGGTACAGAGCTTCAGGTACAGAGCTTCAGGTACAGAGCTTCAGGTACATGTACACAGCTTCAGGTACATGTACACAGCTTCAGGTACAGAGCTTCAGGTACAGGTACAGAGCTTCAGGTACAGAGCTTCAGGTACAGAGCTTCAGGTACAGAGCTTCAGGTACAGAGCTTCAGGTACAGAGCTTCAGGTACATGTACACAGCTTCAGGTACAGGTACACAGCTTCAGGTACAGAGCTTCAGGTACAGGTACAGAGCTTCAGGTACAGAGCTTCAGGTACATGTACACAGCTTCAGGTACAGGTACACAGCTTCAGGTACAGAGCTTCAGGTACATGTACACAGCTTCAGGTACAGGTACACAGCTTCAGGTACAGGTACACAGCTTCAGGTACAGGTCCAAAGCTTCAGGTACATGTACACAGCTTCAGGTACATGTACACAGCTTCAGGTACAGGTACATGTACACAGCTTCAGGTACACAGCTTCAGGTACACATGAGTACTTGTACCTGCGTAGCTGAAGGCTCCAGTTCCAGTGGTCAGGTATCCTCTCCCACTGGGACACAGGGACAGGAAGTGGGCTGCAGAGACACAGAGACAGGAAGTGAGCTACAGAGACAGGAAGTGGGCTGCAGAGACAGGAAGTGGGCTACAGAGACAGGACGTGGGCTGCAGAGACAGGAAGTGGGCTACAGAGACAGGACGTGGGCTGCAGAGACAGGAAGTGGGCTGCAGAGACAGGAAGTGGGCTGTAGAGACAGGAAGTGGGCTGTAGAGACAGGAAGTGGGCTGTAGAGACCCACCGGAGCCGGCGGGGGGGCAGCGGTGGAACTGGCAGCCCAGCCCCCACCCCTCCCCCAGGGTGCAGCAGCACTCCTGCTGGGTGGAGTTGGAGGCCAGCAGGCTGCAGGTCCCCGCCTCCATCAGGTTGTAGTAGCACTCCCTCTGCTCCCCGGGGCGCGGCGCGGGGAGGGGGGGCATGGAGGAGGAGGAGGAGGAGGAGGAGGAGGAGGAGCCGGGGTCCGTCTCCACTGCAGGAGAACAACAACAACATGAGGTCAAGTTGATGAAGAAACATTTATTTATTTCCTTTCATGGTGGTGTACTCGTGGTGTTGTACTTGTGGTGTTGTACTTGTATTCGTGGTGTTGTACTTGTGGTGTTGTACTTGTATTCGTGGTATTGTACTTGTACTCGTGGTGTTGTACTTGTACTCGTGGTGTTGTACTTGTACACGTGGTGTTGTATTTGTACCTCGTGGTGTTGTACTTGTACACGCAGTTGTACTTGTACACGTGGTGTTGTACTTGTACTCGTGGTGTTGTACTTGTACACGTGGTGTTGTACTTGTACACGTGGTGTTGTACTTGTACTCGTGGTGTTGTACTTGTACACGTGGTGTTGTACTTGTACTCGTGGTGTTGTACTTGTACTCGTGGTGTTGTACTTGTACACGTGGTGTTGTACTTGTACACGTGGTGTTGTACTTGTACTCGTGGTGTTGTACTTGTACACGTGGTGTTGTACTGGTGGTGTTGTACTTGTACTCGTGGTGTTGTACTTGTACTCGTGGTGTTGTACTTGTACACGTGGTGTTGTACTTGTACCTCATGGTGTTGTACTTGTACACGTGGTGTTGTACTTGTACACGTGGTGTTGTACTTGTACCTCATGGTGTTGTACTTGTACACGTGGTGTTGTACTTGTACACGTGGTGTTGGACTTGTACTGGTGGTGTTGTACTTGTACACGTGGTGTTGTACTTGTACTCGTGGTGTTGTACTTGTACTCGTGGTGTTGTACTTGTACTCGTGGTGTTGTACTTGTACTTGTGGTGTTGTACTTGTACTCGTGGTGTTGTACTTGTACTCGTGGTGTTGTACACGTGGTGTTGTACTTGTACACGTGGTATTGTACTTGTACATGTGGTGTTGTACTTGTACTCTTGGTGTTGTACTTGTACTCGTGGTGTTGTACTTGTACTCGTGTTGTACACGTGGTGTTGTACTTGTACTCGTGGTGTTGTACTTGTAGACGTGGTGTTGTACTTGTACTCTTGGTGTTGTACTTGTACTTGTGGTGTTGTACTTGTACACGTGGTGTTGTACTTGTACTCGTGGTGTTGTACTTGTACTCGTGGCGTTGTACACGTGGTGTTGTACTTGTACACGTGGTATTGTACTTGTACACGTGGTGTTGTACTTGTACTCGTGGTGTTGTACTTGTATTTGTGGTGTTGTACTTGTACCTCGTGGCTCCGTGCTAACGCACCGTCGGCTGCCGGCGTCGAACTCGTGGCCCCGCCGGTGGCACTCACACATGAAGGAGCCGTCCACGTTGTGGCAGTGGGCGGAGCCACACACGCCGGGCAGCGACACGCACTCGTCCTCGTCTGGGGAGAGAGACAACTTACCCACAATGCACCTGTGTTTCCCCTGTGACATCGCCGCCGAGACGGACACCTACCCTCACAGGACCGCCCGTCGGGGGCGGAGCTAAAGCCCTGGTCACACACACACAGGTACGTCCCTCGGAGGTTCTGGCAGTAGGCGTGGCCTCCACACAGCGTCTGATTGGTGCACTCGTCAACGTCTGAGGGGGAGAGGAGGTACTAATACACACTGTACCAGGTACTAATACACACTGTACCAGGTATTAATACACACTGTACCAGATACTAACACACACTGTACCAGGTACTAATACATACTGTAGAAGCTAATACACACTGTACCAGGTACTAATACACACTGTACCAGGTATTAATACACACTGTACCAGGTATTAATACACACTGTACCAGATACTAACACACACTGTACCAGGTACTAATACACACTGTAGAAGCTAATACACACACACGGTCATCGTGAGGACGGCCAAAGATGACATCACCATTACATCATGTTTAAAACAGAACAATGAATTCTACTGAAAACATTGTCTCAGAACCACAGACCTCAGAACCACAGACCTCAGAACCACAGACACCAGAACCACATACCTCAGAACCACAGACACCAGAACCACATACACCAGAACCACATACCTCAGAACCACATACCTCAGAACCACAGACACCAGAACCACATACCTCAGAACCACAGACAACAGAACCACAGACCTCAGAACCACAGACACCAGAACCACAGAACCACATACCTCAGAACCACAGACACCAGAACCACATACCCCAGAAACCAGAACCACATACACCAGAACCACATACCTCAGAACCACAGACACCAGAACCACAGACCTCAGAACCACAGACCTCAGAACCACATACACCAGAAGCACATACCTCAGAACCACAGACACCAGAACCACAGACACCAGGACCACAGACCTCAGAACATGGACTCACCCACGCAGGCGGTCCGGTTGGCGCTGAGCGTGAAGCCCTCAGAACACACACAGCTGTAGGAGCCGGGAGAGTTCACACACTCTCCTCTGGGGAAGCAGAAGTCTGTCTCCAAGCACTCGTTGATGTCTGAGGACACACACAGACACACACAGATACACACACACACACACAGGTTGTTGTTGGTGGCCTCCTGAACCCCCCCAGCTGCTGCTGGTGTCCATGAGGACCAGGCAGTGAACTCACCTCTGCACTGTCTCCCCAGGCCGGAGGTTCGATACCCGGGCGGACAGTCACAGGTGAACGAGCCGACGGTGTTCACACACACACGCTCTGCCTCGCACACCCCCACGCTGGCACACTCGTCAACATCTGGAGAGAGGGAGGTACACAAAGTAACCATCACAACAATCATAACAATGAAAACAATAACAACCATAACAATGACAACAATCATAACAATGAAAACAATCATAACAATGACAACAATCACAACAATTAGAACAATCATAACAATGAAAACAATGACAACAATCACAACAATGAGAACAATCATAACAATGACAACAACCACAACAATGAGAACAATCATAACAATGAAAACAATGACAACAATCATAACAATGACAACAATGAGAACAATCATAACAATGAGAACAATCATAACAATCATAGAAATGACAACAATCACAACAATGACAACAATCACAACACTCACAACAATGAGAACAATCATAACAATGAAAACAATGACAACAATCACAACAATGACAACAATCATAACAATAACAACCACAACAATTACAACAATCATAACAATCACAACAATGACAACAATCATAACAATGAAAACAATGACAACAATGACAACCACAACAATGACAACAATCATAACAATGACAACAACCACAACAATCATAACAATGACAGCAATCATAACAATGACAACAATGAGAACAATCATAACAATCATAACAATGACAACAATCACAACACTCACAACAACAATCATAACAATCACAACAATGACAACAATCATAACAATCACAACAATGAGAACAATCGTAACAATGACAACAACCACAACAATGACAACAATCATAACAATGACAACAATCATAACAATGACAACAATCATAACAATGAAAACAATAACAACCACAACAATGACAACAATCATAACAATGACAACAATCGTAACAATGAAAACAATAACAACCACAACAATGACAACAATCATAACAATGAAAACAATAACAACCACAACAATGACAACAACCACAACAATCATAACAATGACAACAACCACACCAATGACAACAATCATAACAATGACAACCACAACAATGACAACAATCATAACAATGAAAACCACCACAACAATGAGAACTATCATAACAATGAGAACAATCATAACAATGACAACAATCACAACAATGAGAACAATCATAACAATGACAACAATCATAACAATGACAACAATCATAACAATGACAACAATCATAACAATCACAACAATGAGAACAATCATAACAATGAAAACAATGACAACACTCACAACAATGAGAACAATCATAACAATGACAACAATGACACCAATCAAATCAATGACAACAATCCTAAAAATCACAACAGTCTCAGGTGTTTGATGATGACATACAGTGTGTGTGTTTCTGTGTCTCTGTGTCTGTCTGTGTGTGTGTCTCTGTGTGTGTATCTGTGTGTGTCTCTGTGTCTGTGTGTGTCTCTGTGTCTGTGTGTGTGTCTCTGTGTGTGTGTCTCTGTGTGTGTGTGTGTGTTACCCTGACAGGAGCCGTCTCTGCTGCTGTATCCAGGCTGACAGGACACACAGCGGTACGATCCCACTGTGTTCACACACTGCTGACCGGGACACTGAGAACTCTGCACACACTCATCCACATCTACACAGACACAGATACACACAGATACACACACACACAGGTTGTTGGTGGCCTCCTGAACCCCCCCAGCTGCTGCTGGTGTCCATGAGGACCAGGCAGTGAACTCACCTCTGCACTGTCTCCCCAGGCCGGAGGTTCGATACCCGGGCGGACAGTCACAGGTGAACGAGCCGACGGTGTTCACACACACACGCTCTGCCTCGCACACCCCCACGCTGGCACACTCGTCAACGTCTGGAGAGAGGGAGGTACACAAAGTAACCATCACAACAATAATAACAATGAAAACAATGACAACAATCACAACAATGAGAACAATCATAACAATGACAACAATCACAACAATTAGAACAATCATAACAATGAAAACAATGACAACAATCACAACAATGAGAACAATCATAACAATGAAAACAATCATAACAATGACAACAATCACAACAATTAGAACAATCATAACAATGAAAACAATTACAACAATGAGAACAATCATTCAATTCAATTCAATTCAGTTTATTTGTATAGCCCAATTTCACAAATTACAAATTTGTCTCGGAGTGCTTTACAATCTGTACACATAGACATCCCTGCCCCAAAACCTCACATCGGACCAGGAAAAACTCCCAAATAACCCTTCAGGGGAAAAAGGAAGAAACCTGGAGGAGAGCAACAGAGGAGGATCCCTCTCCTAGGATGGACAGATGCAATAGATGTAATGTGTACAGAAGGACAGATTTAGAGTTAAAATACATTCAATGAATATGACAGAGTGTATGAATAGTTCATAGTAGGCATATTCCACGATGGAGACCTCCACGATCCATCAGGCAGATGGCGGTGGGGAGGGGGAGGGCGAGTCTCAACAGGACAGTGGCGTAGTCATGAGCAGGAATTCCACGACCCAGGCGATCCATCAGGCAGATAGGTTCAATGCCGTCCCATAGGGTCAGATGACCCCGTGAGACGTAAAGTCAAGGACTTCCGGGAGAAAGCAGAGTTAGTAACGTGTGATTGAGAGATGAAAATTCATCCTTAAGGAGAGAAAAAGAGGAGATAGGTACTCAGTGCATCCTAAAACGTCCCCGGCAGCTATAAGCCTATAGCAGCATATCAAGGGCTGGACCAGGGCAAACCTGATTCAGCCCTAACTATAAGCTCTGTCAAAGAGGAAGGTCTTAAGTCTACTCTTAAACGAGGTGACTGTGTCTGCCTCCCGGACTGAAATTGGAAGCTGGTTCCATAAAAGAGGAGCTTGATAACCAAAGGCTCTGGCTCCCATTCTACTTTTAAGACTCTAGGGACTACAAGTAGTCCGCATTTAGTGAGCGAGCTCTCTAGTGGGGCAATATGGCGACAAGCTCCTTAAGATATGATGGAGCATCACCAATCAAGGCTTTGTAGGTTAAGAGAAGAATTTTAAAAGTGATTCTTGATTTTACTGGGAGCCAGTGCAGAGCAGCTAGTGCAGGAGTGATGTGATCTCTTTTCTTAGTTTTAGTGAGAACACGAGCTGCAGCATTCTGGATCAACTGGAGGGACCTAAGAGATTTATTAGAGCAGCCTGCTAATAAGGAGTTGCAGTAATCCAGTCTCAAGTAACGCGTGAACCAATTTTTCTGCATCTTTTTGAGACAAGATGTGCCTGATTTTTGAAATATTACGTAGATGAAAGAATGCAGTCCTTGAGATTTGCTTTACGTGGGAGTTAAAGGACAAGTCCCGATCAAAGATAACGCCAAGATTCTTTACAGTGGTGTTGGATGCCAGGGCAATGCCGTCTACAGAATCCACATCACCAGATAATTGATCTCTGAGGTGCTCAGGGCCGATTAAAATTACTTCGGTTTTGTCTGAGTTTAATAACAATGACAACAACCACAACAATGAGAAAAATTATAACAATGAAAACAATGACAACAATCATAACAATGACAACAATCACAACAATGAGAACAATCATAACAATGACAACCACAACAATGACAACAATCATAGAAATGACAACAATCACAACAATGACAACAATCACAACAATAACAACCACAACAACCACAACAATGACAGCAATGACAACAATCACAACAATCACAACAATGAGAACAATCATAACAATGACAACAATCATAACAATGAAAACAATGACAACAATCACACCACTGAGAACAATCATAACAATTAAAACAATTACAACAATGAGAACAATCATAACAATGACAACAACCACAACAATCATAACAATAACAATCACAATAATCATAACAATGACAACAACCACAACAATGACAACAATCATAACAATGACAACAATCACACCTCTGAGAACAATCATAACAATTAAAACAATGACAACAATCATAACAATGACAACAATCACAACAATGAGAACAATCATAACAATGACAACAACCACAACTCTGACAACAACCACAACAATGACAACAATCATAACAATGAATCAGGTTCACCTGGTCCAGCCCCTTGATATGCTGCTATAGGCTTATAGCTGCCGGGGGACGTTTAGGATGCACTGAGCACCTATCTCCTCTTTTCTCTCCTTAAGGATGAATGTTCATCTCTCAATCACACGTTACTAACTCTGCTTTCTCCCGGAGTCCTTTTGACTTCACGTCTCATGGGGTCATCGGACCCTATGAGACGGCATAGATCCTATCTGCTGATGGATCATCGAGGTCTGGGCCATGGAATTCCTGCTCCTGACTACGCCACTGTCCTGTTGAGACTCCGCCCACTGTTGAGACTCTGCCCACTCCTCCTCTCTACCGCCATCTGCCTGATGGATCGTGGAGGTCTCCATCGTGGAATATGCCTACTATGAACTATTCATACACTCTGTCATATTCATTGAATGTATTTTAACTCTAATCTGTCCTTCTGGTCACATGACATCTATTGTTCGGTCCATCCTGAAGAGGGATCCTCCTCTGTTCTCTCCTGAAGGGTTCTTCCTTTTTCCCTGAAGGGTTATTTGGGAGTTTTCCTGGTCCGATGTGAGGTTTTGGGGCAGGGATGTCTATGTACAGATTGTAAAGCACTCCGAGACAAATTTGTAATTTGTGAAATTGGGCAATACAAATAAACTGAATTGAATTGAATGACAACACTCACAACAATGACAGCAATCACAACAATGAGAACAATCATAACAATGACAACAACCACAACAATGACACCAATCATAACAATGACAACAATCACAACACTCACAACAATGACAACAATCAGAACAATCAGAACAATGAAAATAATGACAACAACCACAACAATGACATCAATCAAATCAATGACAACAATCAGAACAATGAAAACAATGACAACAATCATAACAATCACAACAATGAGAACAATCATAACAATGAAAACACTCAACAATGAGAACAATCATAACAATGACACCAATCAAATCAATGACAACAATCCAAAAAATCACAACAGTCTCAGGGGTTTGATGATGACATACAGTGTGTGTTTCTGTGTCTCTGTGTCTGTCTGTGTGTGTGTCTCTGTGTGTGTCTCTGTGTCTGTCTGTGTGTATCTGTGTGTGTCTCTGTGTCTGTGTGTGTGTCTCTGTGTGTGTGTCTCTGTGTGTGTGTGTGTTACCCTGACAGGAGCCGTCTCTGCTGCTGTATCCAGGCTGACAGGACACACAGCGGTACGATCCCACTGTGTTCACACACTGCTGACCGGGACACTGAGAACTCTGCACACTCATCCACATCTACACAGACACAGATACACACAGATACACACACACACAGGTTGTTGGTGGCCTCCTGAACCCCCCCAGCTGCTGCTGGTGTCCATGAGGACCAGGCAGTGAACTCACCTCTGCACTGTCTCCCCAGGCCGGAGGTTCGATACCCGGGCGGACAGTCACAGGTGAACGAGCCGACGGTGTTCACACACACACGCTCTGCCTCGCACACCCCCACGCTGGCACACTCGTCAACGTCTGGAGAGAGGGAGGTACACAAAGTAACCATCACAACAATCATAACAATGAAAAAAATGACAACAATCACAACAATGAGAACAATCATAACAATGACAACAATCATAACAATGACAACAATCACAACAATGAGAACAATCACAACAATAACAACCACAACAACCACAACAATGACAGCAATGACAACAATCACAACAATCACAACAATGAGAACAATCATAACAATGACAACAATCATAACAATGAAAACAATGACAACAATCACACCACTGAGAACAATCATAACAATTAAAACAATTACAACAATGAGAACAATCATAACAATGACAACAACCACAACAATCACAATAATCATAACAATGACAACAACCACAACAATGACAACAATCATAACAATGACAACAATCACACCTCTGAGAACAATCATAACAATTAAAACAATGACAACAATCATAACAATGACAACAATCACAACAATGAGAACAATCATAACAATGACAACAACCACAACTCTGACAACAACCACAACAATGACAACAATCATAACAATGAATCAGGTTCACCTGGTCCAGCCCCTTGATATGCTGCTATAGGCTTATAGCTGCCGGGGGACGTTTAGGATGCACTGAGCACCTATCTCCTCTTTTTTCTCTCCTTAAGGATGAATGTTCATCTCTCAATCACACGTTACTAACTCTGCTTTCTCCCCGGAGTCCTTTTGACTTCACGTCTCATGGGGTCATCGGACCCTATGAGACGGCATAGATCCTATCTGCTGATGGATCATCGAGGTCTGGGCCATGGAATTCCTGCTCCTGACTACGCCACTGTCCTGTTGAGACTCCGCCCACTGTTGAGACTCTGCCCACTCCTCCTCTCTACCGCCATCTGCCTGATGGATCGTGGAGGTCTCCATCGTGGAATATGCCTACTATGAACTATTCATACACTCTGTCATATTCATTGAATGTATTTTAACTCTAATCTGTCCTTCTGGTCACATGACATCTATTGTTCGGTCCATCCTGAAGAGGGATCCTCCTCTGTTCTCTCCTGAAGGGTTCTTCCCTTTTTTCCCCTGAAGGGTTATTTGGGAGTTTTTCCTGGTCCGATGTGAGGTTTTGGGGCAGGGATGTCTATGTGTACAGATTGTAAAGCACTCCGAGACAAATTTGTAATTTGTGAAATTGGGCAATACAAATAAACTGAATTGAATTGAATGACAACACTCACAACAATGACAGCAATCACAACAATGAGAACAATCATAACAATGACAACAACCACAACAATGACACCAATCATAACAATGACAACAATCACAACACTCACAACAATGACAACAATCAGAACAATCAGAACAATGAAAATAATGACAACAACCACAACAATGACATCAATCAAATCAATGACAACAATCAGAACAATGAAAACAATGACAACAATCATAACAATCACAACAATGAGAACAATCATAACAATGAAAACACTCAACAATGAGAACAATCATAACAATGACACCAATCAAATCAATGACAACAATCCAAAAAATCACAACAGTCTCAGGGGTTTGATGATGACATACAGTGTGTGTGTTTCTGTGTCTCTGTGTCTGTCTGTGTGTGTGTCTCTGTGTGTGTCTCTGTGTCTGTCTGTGTGTATCTGTGTGTGTCTCTGTGTCTGTGTGTGTGTCTCTGTGTGTGTGTCTCTGTGTGTGTGTGTGTGTTACCCTGACAGGAGCCGTCTCTGCTGCTGTATCCAGGCTGACAGGACACACAGCGGTACGATCCCACTGTGTTCACACACTGCTGACCGGGACACTGAGAACTCTGCACACACTCATCCACATCTACACAGACACAGATACACACAGATACACACACACACACACACAGGTTGTTGGTGGCCTCCTGAACCCCCCCAGCTGCTGCTGGTGTCCATGAGGACCAGGCAGTGAACTCACCTCTGCACTGTCTCCCCAGGCCGGAGGTTCGATACCCGGGCGGACAGTCACAGGTGAACGAGCCGACGGTGTTCACACACACACGCTCTGCCTCGCACACCCCCACGCTGGCACACTCGTCAACGTCTGGAGAGAGGGAGGTACACAAAGTAACCATCACAACAATCATAACAATGAAAAAAATGACAACAATCACAACAATGAGAACAATCATAACAATGACAACAATCATAACAATGACAACAATCACAACAATGAGAACAATCACAACAATGAAAACAATGACAACAATCATAACAATGACAACAACCACACCACTGAGAACAATCATAACAATTAAAACAATAACAACAATCACAACAATGAGAACAATCATAACAATGACAACAACCACAACAATGACAACAATCATAACAATGACAACAATCACAATAATCATAACAATGACAACAACCACAACAATGACAACAACCACACCACTGAGAACAATCATAACAATTAAAACAATAACAACAATCACAACAATGAGAACAATCATAACAATGACAACAACCACAACACTGACAACAACCACAACAATGACAACAATCATAACAATGAATCAGGTTCACCTGGTCCAGCCCCTTGATATGCTGCTATAGGCTTATAGCTGCCGGGGGACGTTTAGGATGCACTGAGTACCTATCTCCTCTTTTCTCTCCTTAGGGATGAATTTTCATCTCTTAATCACACATTACTAACTCTGCTTTCTCCCCGGAGTCCTTTTGACTTCACGTCTCATGGGGTCATCGGACCCTATGAGACGACATAGATCCTATCTGCTGATGGATCATCGAGGTCTGGGCCGTGGAATTCCTGCTCCTGACTACGCCACTGTCCTGTTGAGACTCCGCCCACTGTTGAGACTCCGCCCACTCCTCCCCACCGCCATCTGCCTGATGGATGGTGGAGGTCTCCATCGTGGAATATGCCTACTATGAACTATTCATACACTCTGTCATATTCATTGAATGTATTTTAACTCTAAATCTGTCCTTCTGTACACATTACATCTATTGCATCTGTCCATCCTGGAGAGGGATCCTCCTCTGTTCTCTCTTGAAGGTTTCTTCCCTTTTTTCCCCCCTGAAGGGTTATTTGGGAGTTTTTCCTGGTCCGATGTGAGGTTTTGGGGCAGGGATGTCTGTGTGTACAGATTGTAAAGCACTCCGAGACAAATTTGTAATTTGTGAAATTGGGCTATACAAATAAACTGAATTGAATGACAACACTCACAACAATGACAGCAATCACAACAATGAGAACAATCATAACAATGACAACAACCACAACAATGACACCAATCATAACAATGACAACAATCACAACACTCACAACAATGACAACAATCAGAACAATCAGAACAATGAAAATAATGACAACAACCACAACAATGACATCAATCAAATCAATGACAACAATCAGAACAATCATAACAATGAAAACAATGACAACAACCACAACAATCATAACAACCACAACAATCACAACAATGACATCAATCAAATCAATGACAACAATCCTAAAAATCACAACAGTCTCAGGGGTTTGATGATGACATACAGTGTGTGTGTCTCTGCGTCTGTGTGTGTGTCTATGTGTCTGTCTGTGTGTGTGTGTGTATCTGTGTGTGTCTCTGTGTCTGTGTGTGTCTCTGTGTGTGTGTGTCTCTCTGTGTGTGTCTCTGTGTCGGTCTGTGTGTGTGTGTATCTGTGTGTGTCTGTGTCTCTGTGTGTGTGTGTGTGTGTGTGTGTTACCCTGACAGGAGCCGTCTCTGCTGCTGTATCCAGGCTGACAGGACACACAGCGGAACGATCCCACTGTGTTCACACACTGCTGACCGGGACACTGAGAACTCTGCACACACTCATCCACATCTACACAGACACAGATACACACAGATACACACACACACACACACAGGTTGTTGGTGGCCTCCTGAACCCCCCCAGCTGCTGCTGGTGTCCATGAGGACCAGGCAGTGAACTCACCTCTGCACTGTCTCCCCAGGCCGGAGGTTCGATACCCGGGCGGACAGTCACAGGTGAACGAGCCGACGGTGTTCACACACACACGCTCTGCCTCGCACACCCCCACGCTGGCACACTCGTCAACGTCTGGAGAGAGGGAGGTACACAAAGTAACCATCACAACAATCATAACAATGAAAAAAATGACAACAATCACAACAATGAGAACAATCATAACAATGACAACAATCATAACAATGACAACAATCACAACAATGAGAACAATCATAACAATCAAAACAATGACAACAATCATACCAATGACAACAACCACAACAATGAGAACAATCATAACAATGAAAACAATGACAACACTCACAACAATGAGAACAATCATAACAATGAAAACAATGACAACAATCACAACACTCACAACAATGAGAACAATCATAACAATGACAACAACCACAACAATGAGAACAATCATAACAATCAAAACAATGACAACAATCATAACAATGACAACAACCACAACAATGAGAACAATCATAACAATGAAAACAATGACAACACTCACAACAATGAGAACAATCATAACAATGAAAACAATGACAACAATCAAAACAATAATAACAATCATAACAATGAAAACTAGAATGGGCACTCGGTAGAGCGCATACCTTCGCATATCACAAGATTGGGCATTTAATTATGAACATTTTGGCATTAGTTGCATGCCAATTGGACAAAAATGTATCGTGCTATGGTAAAAAAAAAAAGAGTTTGACCTTTCCATGACCTTGACCTTGACCTTTGATCCGGTTGATCCCAAAATCTAATCAAATGGTCCCCGGATAATAACCAATCATCCTACCAAATTTCATGCGATTCAAGAACATTTTGACCTGTTCATGACCTTTGACCTTGACCTTTGACCCGATCGATCCCAAAATCTAATCAACTGGTCCCCGGATAATAACCAATCATCCCACCAAATTTCATGCGATTCGGTTCAATACTTTTTGAGTTCTGCGAATAACACGCATACAAATAAATAAATACACGGCGATCAAAACATAACCTTCCGCATTTTCAATGCGAAGGTAACAATGACAACAACCACAACAATGACAACAATCACAGCAATCAAACAAACAATGTGTGTGTGTGTGTGTGTGTGTGTGTGTGTACCTGCACACACTCCCCTCACACTGCGGTACCCGTCCTCACAGGTGCAGCTGTAGGACCCGTCCGTGTTCACACACCGCTGCCCGGCACACGTCTGGGAGTCCTCACACTCGTTCACGTCTGGGGACAAAGAGCAGCTGCAACCACTCATGTTCACTCATATGTGTATGTATATATATACATACACATATATATATATATATATATATACATATGTGTATACATATATATATATATACATACATATATATATATATATATATATATATATATACATATATACATATATACATATGTGTTTACATATATATATACATATGTGTATACATATATATATACATACACATATATATATACATATATATATATACATATGTGTATACATATATACATATGTGTATACATATATATATATATACATACACATATATATATACATATATATATATACATATGTGTATACATATATACATATGTGTATACATATATATATATATATATATAAAGAAGATGTAACAACACACACATTACAATGACAACAATCCTCACAGGAAGAACCAGGTAGAATACATCTATCAGAACAGTAGGAATTGAATTCAGTGTGTGTGTGTGTGCATGTGTGTGTATTTGTGTGTGTGTGTGTGTGTATTTGTGTGTGTGTGTGTTTACCTGCACACTGTCTGTTGGTGAGTGTGTATCCAGGCTGACATGACGTACAGCGGTACGACCCCACAGCGTTCACACACACCTGACCGGGACACTGAGACGGCTCCGCACACTCATCCACGTCTACACACACAGAGACACACACACACACACAACACACAGAGACACACACACACACAGAGACACACACACACACAGAGACACACACACAGAGAGACACACACAGAGACACACACACAGAGAGACACACACAGAGACACACACAGAGACACACACAGAGAGACACACACACAGAGAGACACACACAGAGACACACACACACAACACACAGAGACACACACACACACACAACACACACACACACAGACACACACAGAGAGACACACAGAGACACACACACAGAGAGACACACACAGAGACACACACACAGAGAGACACACACAGAGACACACACACACACAACACACAGACACACACACACACACAGAGACACACACACACAGAGACACGCACACAGAGAGACACACACAGAGACACACACACACACACTCATTTAAAGGAACAGTTTCTGCATATGAAGCTCCGTCCGGTTCGCTCAGCATGAAGACTAAACAGCGAGCGTGGCTCCGCCTCTGAATATGAATATGAGAACATGAAGTTCACCTGTGCAGGTGTTGTTGTGCAGCCGGTAACCATGGCGACAGACGCAGTGGAAGCTGCCGGGCGTGTTGTCACAGCGACCGGAGACGCACGGAGACAAGAGACACTCGTCCACGTCTGAGCAGCCAATGGGGAGCAGGGGACAGGTAAACATGTACACAGGTTAACAAGTAAACATGTCAACAAGTAAACATGTCAACAAGTAAACATGTCAACAGGTAAACATGTACACAGGTAAACATGTACACAGGTAAACATGTCAACAAGTAAACATGTACACAGGTAAACATGTACACAGGTAAACATGTACACATGTAAACATGTACACAGGTAAATAAGTAAACATGTACACAGGTAAACATGTACACAGGTAAACATGTACACATGTACACAGGTAAACATGTCAACAAGTAAACATGTACACAGGTAAACATGTACACAGGTAAACATGTACACAGGTAAACATGTACACAGGTAAACAAGTAAACATGTACACAGGTAAACATGTACACAGGTAAACATGTACACAGGTAAACATGTCAACAAAAAAAAAACCCCCCCCCAAAAACCCCAACCCAAACCCAAAACAAGGGCCCCACCGGGACACGGAAAAAAAAACGGGCCCACAGGAACAAAAACCCCCCGGGGCCAAAGACCCCCCCCAGCCCCGACCCCAAAAACCCAGGAAACGGGGAAACAAAAAAAAAACCCCCCGGAAAAAAACAACCCCCAAAAACCCAAGGGCCCACCCCCAGGAAAGGGGCCCGGGGGGCCCCCCATCAGTAAAACCCTTTTCCCTTCCCCAATAAATTAAAAGGCAAATGTCGGGTTTTGTCACCGGTAAACGGGCCGGGAATTTTTCCCAGGCCCCCCAACCACCCCTTTTGGACCGGGGGGGCTAACGACAGTTTTTCCCCGCCCCCTTTGTAAATTGTCCAAAATGTAAAAGACCCCCTTTCCTCCCTTTTTACTTAAAAATTCAACAAAATTATTAAAAAAATTAATTTTGGGAAAGGGGCGGAAGAACGGGGCAGTTGGGCTTGGGAAAAGGGGCAAAAAAACTTTCGGTCGTCCCCGGGAAAGGGGGGAAATTGAAAGGAAGTCACAAAAACCCGGGGGCCAAAAAGGGGTTAAAAACCTCCCTTACGAAACCCTAAAGGAAAAAACCGGGGAAAAAAAAGGGGGAAAAGCCAAAAGTAATGAAAAAGCGAACCCCCCATCTGTCCGGGGGCAGGGGGGGGGGCCCCCGAAAAAACTTTTTGGAACGGGGCCCTGGTCCGGGAAACATAAAGGGGAAAATTTAAAAAAGGGTAAGGGGGAAAAAAACCCCCCCAAACCATTAAAAAAAGGAAAAATTTCCCTTTCCCATCCAAAAACGTCGGAAACATTCCCCTTTCTTAAATTTTTCCCCGGGGAAAATTTTAATTTTTTTTTTTTGTGGTTGCCGGAAAATTCCAAAAAAAAAGGAAATTTTAAAAACAAAAACCAAAACCCCTTACGGGGGCCCAAAAATTTTCCGAAAAAAATTCCCCTTAAATCAAAATCAAAATTTGGCCCCCCGGGAAAAACGGGAAACGAACGGGGAAAAAAATAAAAAAAATTTCCCCTCTTCCTTTTAAAACCCAAAACTTTAAAAAATTTTGGGGAAACGGAAATTCAATTTAAATAAACCCAAAAAACAAGGGTTTAAAAAAAATTTTTAAAAAAAAATTTAATACAGTAAAAAATTCAAAAATGTCCCAAAAATTCCTTTAAACGGGGTTTTTAAAGGAAAAAAAAATTTTCCATCGTTTTTTTGAAAGGTTTTCTTAAGTTTTTTTTAAAAAAATTTTTTTTTCCTTTTTCCCAAAAATTTCCAAAATTGTGAAACTTGGACCAAAATTTTAAATTTCCTTTGTTTTGCCCCCCAAAAAAAAACCTCCTCTCTCCCCCCCTTTTTCCTTTTGGGGCCCGGCTTTTGGAAACAAATTCCCCCTTTGGGGGCTGGGGGGGGTCCGGTTTAAAGACGCAAAAGCCCCCCGGGGGCAACCCGTTATTTTCCCGGGAAAACCCGGGGTTTGGGTTTTCAAAACAAGGGGCCCCCGGGGGCCCAAACCTGGCCGTTTTTTAAAGGGCGGGGCCCCGGGGGGAAAAAACCGGGAAATTCCCCCGGGGGGGGAAACTTTGGGGCCCCAAATCCCAAACGTAAAAGGGGGGTTTTGGGGGTTTTTGGGAAGGGGGGCCCTTTTCCCCCGGGGCCCAAAATTTTTTTTAAAAAAATTTTTCCCCCGGGGTGGGCTTTTGCCAAAAGGGCCTGAAATTTGGGTTTCGGGGCCCCCCCCCCTTAGGGGCTTAAACCCCCTTCCCCCATTGGTGTTTGGCTAACAAAACCGGGTTCTAACCTTTTTTCCCCCCCCCCTTTTTAAAGTTCCCCCTTCCCTTTTAAAATTTTTGAAACAAAAAAAAAAAAAAAGGGGGGGGGGGTTTTCAATCCCCTTTAAGGGGCCAAAAAAAGGGCCCCTTTGCCCTTTTGGCTTTTTATTCCCCTTTTTTTTTCCCCCGGGGAAGGGGTTTTTTTTTGGGACCCCCCTTTTTTTTTTAAATGTTCGGGGAAAAACGGGGCCCCTCCCAAACTTTAGGTCAAATTTTCGCCCAAATTTTTTTGGGGCCCCAAAATAAAAAAAACCTTGTGGAGGGGTTCAATAAAGGGCCGGGGGAAAAAAAATTTAAGCTTTAGGGAAAAAGGAAAATTTTGGGGAAACTAAAAAATTTAATTTAAAGGGGGCACAATTTGGGGGGTAAAAGGGGAAAAAAAAAGGGTTTTTTGGGGGGGTTTCCCAAAGAAAGGGGAAAAATAAAAGGAATTTTGGGAAAAAAGAAAAGGGCCGTGGTTTTAAGGTTAAAACCCCCTTTTTTTTTGGGTTCTTTCCCGAAGGGACCTTTTAAAAAAAAAAAACCCCCCCCTTTTCCCCCACCCCCAAAAAAGGCTTTTTTTAAAAAAAAGGGCGGGGGCCCCATATTTTTCTTTGTGCCATATTGCCCCTGGGTCCCCACTAAATGGGGGCACTTTTTTTTTAATTTAAAAATCCCCAGCCTTTCAATTTTTGGAACCACCATTTTCAGTGAAAAAAAAATTTTTTAAAAAAAAACCCCCCCCCCTTTTTTTGAAAACCCCCCCCTTTTTTTTTCCAATTTTAACCCGAACCAAAATTTTTTTTTTAGGTGAATTTTACCCAAATCCCGAAACCCTTTTGATTTTTTTTTTTGGGGCTGCCTTTTCACTAAACATCTGCGGGGTTCATCATTTTGGAACTGTAAAAAAAAAAGGTTGGCCCGACTTGAGACTTCCTCCCCCCCACCCACTGCCTATTTAGCCCTCGTAAATTCCAATGTTTCCACTCTGTCATACAGAAGTTTTTTAAACTTTTCTGTTTTCTGCACTGCCTTTTATCGTCACCTAATTTTTTTTTCCTTGGGGGTTTTTTTTCCCCTAATTTTTTTTGGGGTTTTTTATTTTTTGGGGATTTTTTTAAAAAAAAGGGGAAAAAATTTTAAGGCATAAATAAACAAATTGAAACGTTGAAAAAAAAATTCCAAAAACTTAACGTAAAATTCCGGAAAAACAAGTAAAAGTAAAAATTGGGGAAACAAAAAACATTACACATCAAAAAACAGCCCAGTAAAATGCCAGGTAAACAGAACGGTCTGTCAAAAACATGTCAAGGAAACATGAAAAAGGTCAAAAAACATGCCCCGGTCGTCTGTCCGTAAACTGTCCGGTCATGCAGGTAAGGTTTCCGTCATGCCGGTAAACGAAACTTCAAAAGGCCAAGGAAAAAAAAATCGTCAAGGTAAAATGAAAATAAACAAAAAACTGTCCGAAAACATGACACAGGTCATGAAAATAAACTTCCATTTTTCCCATAAACAAAAGGGAAAGGGCCGGTCATGAACAGGAAAATGTTTTTAAAAATGTAACAAAAAAACAGACAAGGAAAAATGTAAAGGGTAAAGATAAACATGTAAACAAGTAAACATGTACAAAAACAAAAACGAAAAAAAAAGGGTTTTAAAAAAAAGAAAAATTTAAAAAAAACAAAAAAAAATGTCAAAAAAAAACCCAAAGGTAACAGTAACAAAAACCCCAAAGAAAAAATTAAAGGAAACAGTAAACAAGTAAACTGTAAAGGTAAACATGACCAAAAACATGCCAATAAAATGAAACATAAACATGTCAAAAAAGAAAAGGAAACATTTCCGTCTTCAACGGAAAACAAGAACTCCGGAAAAACATGTAAAAAAAACCATGCAATGAACGGTAAAAGGTACCGGGCAGCGCCGCTGGGTTTGAACCCCACGGAACGAGATGGGCCAAAGGTTTCATGCTAAGGCACGGGGAAAGGGCCCAATCATAGGTCTCAGAAAAAGGTAGCCCGGGGCCCCCTGTTAAAGGAATATAGCCCCTGTGCCCAAAAGTTCTCCCAGATGAATGATCCCACCGGTGGCCCTCACCTCGGTGGTCATGAAATGCTAAAGGGCTGATAAAGGACTACATCTCGCCTTCCTCCCTTCCTCCATGGACCCGCTGCAGTTTGCTTATCGCCCAAACAGATCCACGGATGATGCTGTCTCCCAGGTACTGCACACCACTCTCTCATCTGGACAGCCAGAGGGGGCTATGTGAGACTCTGTTCATTGATTATAGTTCAGCTTTCAACACCATAGTCCCTCAGACTGGCGGCAAGCTGATTGAGCTGGGACTGAACACCCCCTGTGTGCTTGGATCCTGGACTTCCTGACCGCCAGGCCACAGGTGGTCAGGGTGGGCAGACACACCTCAAATCCCTCACCCTGAACACAGGATCCCCCAGGGTTGCGTCCTCAGCCCCTACTGTACTCCCTGTACACACATGACTGTGTGGCCAGGTTCAGCTCAACACCATCATCAAGTTTGCGGATGACACAGTGGTGGTGGGCCTGATCTCCGACAACGGCGGCCTACCTGGAGGAAGTTGCTGATCTGTCACTCTGGTGCCGGACAACAGCCTCATCATGAATGTCACCAAAACTAAGGAGCTGATTGTGGACTTTAGGAGGTACAACAAAAAGGGGCGTACTCACCACTGGGGTTTAAAGGACTACTGTGGAGGGTGGCGGGTATAAATACCTGGGAGTCCACATCACCGAGGATCTGACATGGTCAACAAACACAGACACTCTGGTGAGAAAGGAAAGGCGCCCTCTCCCCCTCAGGCAGCTGAGGAAATTTAAAGTTTCCCAGAGGATCCTTCAGTCCTTCTACTCTGGAGCTGTGAGGCGTCCTGACAGGAAGCATCACAGCCTGGTTTGGCAACTGCTCCGCTCAGGACAGGAAGGCTGTGCAGACAGTAGTGCGTTCGGCTGACGCATTTTGGGAACTACTCCCACCCTGCAGGACTTGTACACCAGGAGGTGCAGAACCAGAGCCGGCAGGATCATGAAGGATCCTCACCACCCCAACTACAGACTGTATCCGCTGCTGCGGTCAGGCAGGCGCCTCCCCGCTGCAAAAACAAAAGACTGAGGGGAGTTTCTTTCCTCAGGCCATCAGGATTTTGAACTCCCACCTCACCCGGACCCCCCAAGACCCACACAACTGCCCCCCTTAGGCCCCCACACACACACACACACACACACTTACTGTAAATATTGTGTTGTTTTTTTTGTAAATAGTGTGTACTTGTTGCCTTTCACATTCCCTGACTTTACCCCCGCACCCAAAAAAAAACACAGGGAACACACACACACAAAACACACACACAGAGAAAAAAAACAGAAAACAAAAACAGGCCACAAAAAAATTTTTTGTCTACCCCGGTCAACATGGATGGACATAAATTAAGTGGTCAAGTATCTTGTTCATTATTCTGATTTTTCCGAGCAGGTGTTTTCCCGGGGGGAAATGCGAACCTGGGCCGGCGTGTTGCCCCCAGACCCGGGGAGAGGTCATGTTGGGAGGAGGGATGAGGGGGATTAAAATTATGAAGGGAGAGGATAATGTAAAAGGGCGTATAAAATAAAAGAATAATGTAAAAGGAGGAGATAATGTAAAAGTATAATGTGGGGGAAAAATAAGGGAAGGTATAAGAGAGGAGGGATAATGTAAAGGAGGTATAATGTAAAAGGAGGAGGTAAAAGGGAAAAGGAAGGTTAAAGAGGGGTAAAGATAAAGGCAGAAAAGGAAAAAGGGGTCATGAAAGGGCTGTGGCTGTTGCTTTTGATCGGCCAAAAACATTGTCCCCCTTTAAGGCTAAACAGTAAATCATTAGTCTAAACAACAAAAAGGTGTGGGTCAGTTTCATGTAAAAGGGTCGTAGTCAGGAGGCTGTTGGTCGTTGGGTAAACTGTAACAGTGGTTTGTGGGCTGTACAGAGGCCCCAAAGGGGCCTGTTTAAAGGCATGTCAAAAACAACAAACAACAACAAACAACAAACAACCAAACAACAAAACAACAACAAACAACAAAACAAACAACAAAACAACAAAAAACACAGACAAACAAAACACAGAACAAAAAACAACAAAAAACAGAAACAACAACACAGACAAACAACAAAACAACAAAAACAAAACCCCTGAAAGGAACAGAAACAGAAGACAACCCAAAACAGAACCCAAAACAAACAAAGGGTCAAAGTAAGTCAAATTAAATTATGGGGTCATCTGGCTTAGGGTTTTGGGGGTTTAGGATTGGGGTTTTGTGGTTTGAGGGGGCTGGGGGTTTAGGGTTTGGTGGGGAGTTTTGGGGTTTTGGTGGTTTGGCTAAGGGGCTGTCAGGAGGGGTCTGGATAAGTCGTGGGGTCGGGCGAGGGAGTTTGGGGTCGGGCTTGCTGTTGGGCTGAGGGTCTGTTTGTCCCGGGGGGCTGTTGGTCTGGGTGCCCGGGGCGGTCTGGGGGGGCTAGGGGCCCGGGCTGTGGGCGAAATTGGGTCCAAGCTGAGGTCCCGAAAAGGGTTTTGCAGAGGCGGGGGCTGAAAGGGGGAGGGGTTTTATGTTGTTTTATTTTAGGCTTTATAAGGTTTTGAAAGCTGTGTTTGGGGGAAAAATCATAACATTATTTAGTATTAATAAATATATTAATAAATATATTAATAAATATTCCCCAAAATAGAATCAGAAAAAGTCATATATTTTTAGGCTGTAAAAAAAGGTTAATAATAACCCCCTATTTAACCTGATTAAAATTTTTCGTGGGCAGTAGTATATATTTTTATTATATATGATTATAATATTATATATATAAATTGGTTTATATATGTGGTATATATAGATTAAAGTGGGTATTATATTGTGGTATATATATTATATATTGGGTGTATATATTTTGTTGTAATATTAGGCTGTATAAGGTAATCAGTTAATTAAATTAAAGGTTTTTTAGTTTTGTTTTTAGCATTTGCATTAGAATGAGCTTAGGGGCTGGTTGGTCGTTAGGCATGTATTTTGTTGGTGTGGTTCATGATCTGTGTCGGGCGAAAATCATGGGCGTGTCCGGATGGAGAAAAAGTCCCCCCTAAATCTTTTGGCTGGAGGGTCATGCTGGGGGCCTGGTGGCAGGGGTTTAAGTTAGCATTTAAGTAGATAGCATTTGGTCTTAATCCCCTGACAATGTATTTTCATAAAAAACTTGGTCTTTAAGTTTTAATGAGGGTTTAAATTTAAGTCGGGGGGCAGGTTCATGGGGCGGGCATTTTTAGGGGAGAAAAATTAAGGGGGAGGGGGTTCCCCCCTTTTAAAAAGGGGCATGGGTTGATAAGCGTGGTCTTTTTGATCAATAGCAATGTGAGGGGGCAATGGCAGGGGCTGTGTCATATCAAGAAAGGGTGGGGCAGAAAAAAGGGCCCATGAAGGAAAAACCCTGAATGTATATATGGGTTAATCATGATTAATCCCCAAGAAATTGGGTTCCTGATTTAAAAAAATTTTTTTGGGAGTAATTTTTATCTAAAACATTATCCGTAAAGTCAGTTTGCTTTGGTCCTGGTGGGGCAAATATAAATCAGGTCTGTGCTGTACCCTGGGTTACCCTAGGTCTGCTATGGGCTGACCAGCTGAGTCTGGGCCCCGTGTCTTTATTTTGGGTTAATCAGAGGGCCAGTATGGGAAGGGGGCTGGGCAGATCTAAAAGGCCCCTGGGGGGATAAAAATCATGTAGGGGTCATGTATAAGGTCATGTAAGGGTCGTAGCATGTATATGGGGTCATGTAGGGGTCATGTGGGGTCGTATGATGAAGGTCATGTAGGGGTCATGTATAGAGTCATGTATAAGGTCATGTAGGGGTCATGTATAAGGTCATGTAGGGGTCATGTATAAGGTCATGTAGGGGTCATGTATAAGGTCATGTAGGGGTCATGTAGGGGTCATGTAGGGGTCATGTATAAGGTCATGTAGGGGTCATGTATAAGGTCATGTAGGGGTCATGTATAAGGTCATGTAGGGGTCATGTATAGAGTCATGTAGGGGTCATGTATAAGGTCATATAGGGTCTATAGGGGTCATAAGGTCATGTAAGGGTCATGTATAGAGTCATGTAGCGGTCATGTATAGTCATGTAGGGGTCATGTATAAGGTCATGTAGGGGTCATGTATAAGGTCATGTAGGGGTCATGTATAAGGTCATGTAGGGGTCATGTATAAGGTCATGTATAAGGTCATGTATAGTCGGCATAGAGTCATGTATAAAGAGTCATAGGGGTCATGTAAGGTCATGTGGGGTCATGTATAAGGTCATGTAGGAGTCATGTATAAGGTCATGTAGGGGTCATGTATAAGGTCATGTACAAGGTCATGTAGGGGTCATGTATAAGGTCATGTAGGGGTCATGTATAAGGCCATGTAGGGGTCATGTATAGGGTCATGTAGGGGTCATGTATAAGGTCATGTATAGAGTCATGTATAGGGTCATGTAGGGGTCATGTATAAGGTCATGTATAGAGTCATGTATAGGGTCATGTATAAGGTCATGTAGGGGTCATGTATAGAGTCATGTATAGGGTCATGTAGGGGTCATGTATAAGGTCATGTAGGGGTCATGTATAAGGTCATGTATAGAGTCATGTAGGGGTCATGTATAAGGTCATGTAGGGGTCATGTATAAGGTCATGTAGGGGTCATATGGGTCATGTACAAGGTCCTTAAGGGTCATATAAAGGTCATGTAGGGGGGTCATGTAGAGTCATGTATAAAGACCATATGGGGTCATGTATAAGGTCATGTAGGGGTCATGTATAGAGTCATGTATAGGGTCATGTAGGGGTCATGTATAAGGTCATGTAGGGGTCATGTATAGAGTCATGTAGGGGTCATGTATAAGGTCATATAAGGTCATGTAAGGTCATAACCCATAAGGTGTCCTTAAGGGTCATGTATAAGGTCATGTATGTAAGTGTATAGGGGTCATGTATAAGGTCATGTAGGGGTCATGTAGGGGTCATGTAGGGGTCATGTATAGAGTCATGTAGGGGTCATGTATAAGGTCATGTAGGGGTCATGTATAAGGTCATGTAGGGGTCATGTATAGAGTCATGTAGGGGTCATGTATAAGGTCATGTAGGGGTCATGTATAAGGTCATGTAGGGTCGCGCTATATAGGAGTCATGTAGGGTCATGTATAGAGGTCCATGCCGAGGTCCATGTATAAGTCATGTGAGTCATGTAAGGTCATGTAGGGGTCATGTATAAGGTCATGTAGGGGTCATGTATAAGGTCATGTAGGGGTCATGTATAAGGTCATGTAGGGGTCATATGAGTCCATGGGGGGTCATGTATAAGGTCATGTAGGGGTCATGTATAAGGTCATGTAGGGGTCATGTATAGAGTCATGTAGGGGTCATGTATAAGGTCATGTAGGGGTCATGTATAAGGTCATGTAGGGGTCATGTATAAGGTCATGTAGGGGTCATGTATAAGGTCATGTAGGGGTCATGTAAGGGTCATGTATAGAGTCATGTAGGGGTCATGTATAAGGTCATGTACGGGTCATGTATAAGGTCATGTAGGGGTCATGTATAAGGTCATGTCGGGGTCATGTATAGTCATGTAGGGGTCATGTATAAGGTCATGTAGGGGTCATGTATAAGGTCATGTTGGGGTCATGTATAAGGTCATGTAGGGGTCATGTAAGGGTCATGTATAGGGTCATGTCGGGGTCATGTATAGTCATGTAGGGGTCATGTATAAGGTCATGTATAGGGTAATGTAGGGGTCATGTATAAGGTCATGTAGGGGTCATGTAAGAGTCATGTATATAAGGTGTAAGAGTCATGTATAAGGTCATGTAGGGGTCATGTATAAGGTCATGTAGGGGTCATGTATAAGGTCATGTATAGTCATGTAGGGGTCATGTATAAGGTCATGTATAGAGTAATGTAGGGGTCATGTATAAGGTCATGTAGGGGTCATGTAAGAGTCATGTATAAGGTCATGTAGGGGTCATGTATAAGGTCATGTAGGGGTCATGTATAAGGTCATGTAGGGGTCATGTCTAGAGTCATGTAGGGGGCATGTATAGTCATGTAGGGGTCATGTATAAGGTCATGTAGGGGTCATGTATAGGGGTCATGTATAGGGGTCATGTGTAAGGTCATGTATAGGGTCATGTATAAGGTCATGTATGTGTCATGTATAAGGTCATGTATAAGGTCATGTATAAGGTCATGTAGGGGTCATGTATAGGGTCATGTATAAGGTCATGTAGGGGTCATGTATAGAGTCATGTAGGGGTCATGTATAAGGTCATGTATGGGGTAATGTAGGGGTCATGTATAAGGTCATGTAGGGGTCATGTATAAGGCCATGTAGGGGTCATGTATAAGGTCATGTAGGGGTCATGAATAAGGTATTGTATAAGGTCATGTAGGGGTCATGTATAAGGTCATGTAGGGGTCATGTATAAGGTCTTGTATAAGGTCATGTATAAGGTCATGTAGGGGTAATGTATAAGGTCATGTATAGGGTCATGAATAGGGTCCCGGTCCCCTACCTGAACCGAAGTAGGGGCACCTCAGGCACTCGGGCCCCCAGGCTTTGCCCACGCGGCTGCAGCAGCAGATCTGCTTGGTGATGTTCCTGAGGATGGGCAGCGAGCAGGAGGAGGGGCCGAGACCCCAACCCACCACCCGGTGGCACTGGCCCTTCTCCTCCGATATCACCGCCTGGGCTGAGGAGGAGGAGGAGGGGGGGGGGAGGGAGGAAGTGGAGGAGGAAGTGGGGGAGGGGGGAGGAGGAAGTGGAGGAGGAAGAGGGAGTGAGGAGGAAGTGGATGAGGGGGAAGTGGAGGAGGGAGTGGATGAGGGGGAAGGGGAGGAGGAAGTGGATGCGGGGAGGTGGAGGAGGGGAGGAAGTGGATGAGGGGGAAGTGGAGGAGGAAGTGGATGAGGGGGAAGTGGAGGAGGAAGTGGATGAGGGGGGGGGGGAGGAGGTGGAGGAGGAGATACATAAATATGTTAAATTTGTTTTGCGGTGTGTGTGTGTCTGTGTCTGTTTGTGCGTCTCTGTGTGTGTGTGTGTCTGTGTGTGTGTTACTTACAGATGCAGACCCCATTGGAGGCGTCCAGGATGAAGCCCACCCTGCACACACAGCTGTAACTCCCTCTGGTGTTCACACAGATCCCGTTCTCACAGCGGCCCGGCTGGAGGCACTCATTCACATCTACACACACACACACACACACACACACATGGGGTGAGGTTGATTGGTTGATGGTCAACCAATCAACCTCACCATGTGTGTGTGTGTGTGTAACTCACCGACACACTGTGTTCCGTTGGGTCCCTTGAAGCCAACGGGACATCTCTTACCTGAGGACGATTAATAACAAATTATTGATGAAATGAATCTGATCACACCGAAAATAATTATAGAGCAAAACAACAAATATTACATAAACTGACACGATGTGGAAGATATTTAATAACATGTGATTTATGTAACAGAAGGAAACTGGGGAGGAGTAGTAGTAGTAGTAGCAGCGTGGCGGTAATTGGTGGTGGTGACGGTGGTGTGATCAGTGGTGGTGGTGGCGGTGACGGTTGGTGGTGATTGGCGATTGATTGGTGGTGACGGTGGTGGTGACGGTGGTGGTCAATTGGTGGTGGCGTTGATTGCGGTGGTGGTGGCGGTGGTGGTAATTGATTGGCGGTGGTGGTGTGGCGGTGTGGTGGTGGTGTGATTGGTGGTGTGACAATTGATTGTGGTGGTGGCGGTGGTGTGATTGTGGCGGTGGTGGCGGTGTGGTGTGGTGGTGGCGGTGGTGGTGGTGGTGGCAGTGGCGTGGTGGTGGTGGCGGTGGCGGTGGTGGCAGTGGTGGCGGTGTGAGTGGCGGTGGTGACAGTGGTGGTGGCGGTGACGTTGCTGGTGGTGGTGGCAGTGGTGACGGTGGTGGTGGTGGCAGTGTGGTGGTGGTGGTGGCAGTGGTGGTGACGACGGTGGTGGTGGCAGTGGTGGTGATTGTGGTGAGTGATTGGTGGCGCGGTGCTGGTGGTGGCGGTGGTGGCGGTGGTGGTGGTGAGTGGCAGTGGTGGTAGCAGTGGTGGTGGTGGCGGTGGTGGTGGTGGTGGCGGTGGTGGTGGTGGCAGCGGCAGTGGTGGTGGTGGCGGTGGTGGTGGCAGTGGTGGCGGTGGCGGTGGTGGTGGTGGCGGTGGTGGTGGCAGTGGCGGCCGGCAGTGGTGTGGCAGTGGCAATGATTGGCAGTGGTGGTGGTGGTGGTGGTGGCTGGCGGTGGCACAGTGGTGGCAGCGGCGGTGGTGGTGGTGGTGGTGGTGGTGGCGGTGGTGGCAGCAGCGGTGGTGGTGGCAGTGGTGTTAGCGGTGGTGTGAGTGGTAGCGACAGTGGTAGTGGTGGTATGGCAGTGGCAGTGGCAGTGGCAGTGGTAGTGGCAGTGGTGGTGGTGGCAGTGGCGATGGTGATGGCAGCAGTGGTGGCAGTGATGTGGTAGTAGTGGCAGTGTAGCAGTGGTAGTGGTGGCAGTGAGTAGTGGCAGTGGCAGTGGTAGTAGTAGCGGTGGTGATGATCAGTGGCAGTGGTAAGTGGCAGTGGTAGCAGTAGTAGCAGTGGCAGTGGTAGTGGCAGTGATGGTAGCAGTAGTAGCGGTACCAGGAGAGTTTTGAAGACAGGCAAGCGAGCAGTGGTACTCAGGTTTTGAGACAAGCGTGAGTTTCCATGTACCGATACAGCTGAGCCGTTCTTGACATCGAAGGCGAGAAAGAGTTGTTATTGGGGTGCTGGTGACTATTTTGCTCCATTAATCCCAATCTTGCGCAGACGGCGTGGAGGCTCTGGGACAATGATCGTGTTGAGCACCTGCATTCAAGCATTAAATAGCCGAGAGGTTTTCAGCGTGAGAATTCGATGTGTGGGGAGTGCGTGAGATGAGACCGAATTGCGTGAGTCTCACGCTCAATTCGTGAGACTTGAGAGCCCTGGTAGTAGTAGCAGTAGCAGTAGCAGTAGTAGCAGTAGTATACACCTCCTGTACCTGTCGTATCAGGACAGAGGACACAGTCCGTCGTCCCCCAGGCTTTACCAACTCCTCTACAGCAGATCTCCAAGCTGCGGAGACCAGGGAGGGGAGCGCTGCACTACACACACACACACACACACACACACACACACACACACACACCCTGATGTGAGCACGGTGTTCTCTGGGTCAGAACAGTGCTGTCTTCAGGTCCACCTGAAGGAGCCTCTCACCTGGCCGGCCGTCACCTGACTGAAACAGTACTTGAATTTGCCGCTCTGGGTGAACGTGCCGCCCCCCCTCACCGTCTGGGCCTGGACCCCCCCGGCTGCTGGAGACGGAGCGCCCGCCGACCCCGAGGAGGAGGAGGTGAGGGTCCGGAGGGCGGGGCTGGACCCAGAGACCTGGACCGAGGAGGAGACCAGCTCAGGACCAACAGGGACCTCAAGGAAACACCAGGGACGTTTGTTTTTGTTACCTTGAGGACCTGGTGGACGTTCACGCTGGCCTCAGGGGGGTGCTGAACTCTGACCTGCACCATGGAGGGGCCGGGAGCTGCACACACACACACACACACACACCCACACACAAACACACACTTATTAAATAAGATATAACATGTTCAGACCAGGCGTTAACCTTCTGTTAAGTAAAGTCTATGCTTCATGTGTTAAAGCTGCATTCTCTCTCCTGACCACCAGGGGGCTCCTCTGGTTGTATAGAAGTCTATGCTTCATGTGTTAAAGCTGCATTCTCTCTCCTGACAACCAGGGGCGACTCCTCTGGTTGTATAGCAGCTGTTGGGGTCAAAGGCCAGACTCACCTCCAGACATCCCCGTCTCCCTGTTATGACTCAGCGGCATGAGGAACTCAGACCGGGTCAGCTCCTGATTGGTCGTCGGGGCGGAACGCATCTCTGGATTGACAATCTCATTGGTGGAGCCTGAGGAGGACGAAGCAGGGTGCGCCACTGCGGTGACGGGGATCTGGCAGAACTTCCCGCTGAAGTTGGGCGGGCAGAGACAGCGGTCCTTCTGCAGGCAGACGCCTCCATTCTTACACAGCAGAGGACAGAGGACTGCAGGAGACACAACGAAGACCTGGTCAGACCGCCATCTTTGTTTGGTTCGTCTTAGAGAAGAAAGCCAGCTCAACATACAGAGGCCTTTAAAGACACTTGAAGGTAAGGCCCTAAAGTCACTTGAAGATAAGGCCCTAAAGACACCTGAAGGTAAGGCCCTAAAGACACTTGAAGGTAAGGCCCTAAAGACACCTGAAGGTAAGGCCCTAAAGACACTTGAAGGTAAGGCCCTAAAGACACTTGAAGGTAAGGCCCTAAAGACACCTGAAGGTAAGGCCCTAAAGACACCTGAAGGTAAGGCTCTAAAGACACTTGAAGGTAAGGCCCTAAAGACACCTGAAGGTAAGGCCCTAAAGACACTTGAAGGTGAGCCTAAAGACACCTGAAGGTAAGGCCCTAAAGACACTTGAAGGTAAGGCCCTAAAGACACTTGAAGGTAAGGCCCTAAAGACACTTGAAGGTAAGGCCCTAAAGACACTTGAAGGTCAGGCCCTAAAGTCACTTGAAGGTAAGGCCCTAAAGACACTTGAAGGTAAGGCCCTAAAGTCACTTGAAGGTAAGGCCCTAAAGACACCTGAAGATAAGGCCCTAAAGACACTTGAAGGTAAGGCCCTAAAGTCACTTGAAGGTAAGGCCCTAAAGACACTTGAAGGTAAGGCCCTAAAGTCACTTGAAGGTAAGGCCCTAAAGACACTTGAAGGTAAGGCCCTAAAGACACCTGAAGGTAAGGCCCTAAAGACACTTGAAGGTAAGGCCCTAAAGACACTTGAAGGTAAGGCCCTAAAGTCACTTGAAGGTAAGGCCCTAAAGACACTTGAAGGTAAGGCCCTAAAGACACTTGAAGGTAAGGCCCTAAAGTCACTTGAAGGTAAGGCCCTAAAGACACTTGAAGGTAAGGCCCTAAAGACACTTGAAGGTAAGGCCCTAAAGTCACTTGAAGGTAAGGCCCTAAAGACACCTGAAGGTAAGGCCCTAAAGACACTTGAAGGTAAGGCCCTAAAGACACCTGAAGGTAAGGCCCTAAAGACACTTGAAGGTAAGGCCCTAAAGACACTTGAAGGTAAGGCCCTAAAGTCACTTGAAGGTAAGGCCCTAAAGACACCTGAAGGTGGCCCTAAAGACACCTGAGGTGAGGCCCTAAAGACACCTGAAGGGAAGGCCCTAAAGACACTTGAAGGTAAGGCCTAAAGACACCTGAAGGTAAGGCCCTAAAGCACTTGAAGGTAAGGCCCTAAAGACACTTGAAGGTGAGCCTAAAGACACTTGAAGGTAAGGCCCTAAAGCACCTGCAGGTAAGGCCCTAATGACACTTGTAGGTAACGCCCTAAAGACATTTGAAGGTAAGGCCCTAAAGACACTTGAAGGTATGGCTCTAAAGACACCTGAAGGTAAGGCTAAGACATGAAGGTGAGCCCTAAAGACACCTGAAGGTAAGGCCCTAAAGACACTTGAAGGTAAGGCCCTAAAGACACTTGAAGGTAAGGCCCTAAAGTCACTTGAAGGTAAGGCCCTAAAGACACCTGAAGGTAAGGCCCTAAAGACACCTGAAGGTAAGGCCCTAAAGACACTTGAAGGTAAGGCCCTAAAGACACCTGAAGGTAAGGCCCTAAAGACACTTGAAGGTAAGGCCCTAAAGACACCTGAAGGTAAGGCCCTAAAGACACTTGAAGGTAAGGCCCTAAAGACACTTGAAGGTAAGGCCCTAAAGACACTTGAAGGTAAGGCCCTAAAGACACCTGGTAAGGCCCTAAAGACACCTGAAGGTAAGGCTCTAAAGACACTTGAAGGTAAGGCCCTAAAGACATTTGAAGGTAAGACCTAAAGACATTGAAGGTGAGCCCTAAGACACCTGAAGGTGAGCCCTAAAGACACTTGAAGGTGAGCCCTAAAGACACCTGAAGGTAAGGCCTAAAGACAGAAGGTAAGGCCCTAAAGACACTTGAAGGTAAGGCCCTAAAGACACTTGAAGGTCAGGCCCTAAAGTCACTTGAAGGTAAGGCCCTAATGACACTTGAAGGTAAGGCCCTAAAGTCACTTGAAGGTAAGGCCCTAAAGACACCTGAAGATAAGGCCCTAAAGACACTTGAAGGTAAGGCCCTAAAGTCACTTGAAGGTAAGGCCCTAAAGACACTTGAAGGTAAGGCCCTAAAGTCACTTGAAGGTAAGGCCCTAAAGACACTTGAAGGTAAGGCCCTAAAGTCACTTGAAGGTAAGGCCCTAAAGTCACTTGAAGGTAATGAAGGTGAGGCTAGACACTTGAAGGTAAGGCCCTAAAGTCACTTGAAGGTAAGGCCCTAAGTCACTTGAAGGTGAGCCCTAAAGACACTTGAAGGTGAGGCCCTAAAGACACTTGAAGGTAAGGCCCTAAAGTCACTTGAAGGTAAGGCCCTAAAGACACTTGAAGGTAAGGCCTAAAGACACTTGAAGTAAGGCCCTAAAAGTCACTTGAAGGTGGGCAAAGTCACTTGAAGGTAAGGCCTAAAGACACTTGAAGGTAAGCCCTAAAGGCACTTGAAGGTAAGGCCTAAAGTCACTTGAAGGTAAGGCCCTAAAGACACCTGAAGGTGAAGGCCCTAAAGACACTTGAAGGTGGGCCCTAAAGACACTTGAAGGTAAGGCCCTAAAGACACCTGAAGGTGAGGCCCTAAAGACACTTGGTGAGGCCTAAAGACATGAAGGTAAGGCCCTAAAGTCACTTGAAGGTAAGGCCCTAAAGACACCTGAAGGTAAGGCCCTAAAGACACCTGAAGGTAAGGCCCTAAAGACACTTGAAGGTAAGGCCCTAAAGACACCTGAAGGTAAGGCCCTAAAGACACTTGAGGTGAGGCCCTAAAGACACTTGAAGGTGAGCCTAAAGACACCTGAAGGTAAGGCCTAAAGACACTTGAAGGTAAGGCCCTAAAGACACCTGAAGGTGAGGCCCTAAAGACACTTGAAGGTAAGGCCTAAAGACACTTGAAGGTAAGGCCTAAAGTCACTTGAAGGTGAGGCCTAAAGACACCTGAAGGTAAGGCCCTAAGACACCTGAAGAAGACACCTGAAGGTAAGGCCCTAAAGACACCTGAAGGTAAGGCCCTAAAGACACTTGAAGGTAAGGCCCTAAAGACACCTGAAGGTAAGGCCCTAAAGACACTTGAAGGTAAGGCCCTAAAGACACTTGAGGGTAAGGCCCTAAAGACTCCTGAAGGTAAGGTCTATTAACTCCTGAAGGTAAGGCCTTTTAACTCCTGAAGGTAAGGCCTTTTAACTCCTGAAGGTAAGGTCTAACTCCTTCTGAGGCTGCAGATAAAATCGATAAAATCGATTAATAAAATGGTTGGCAACTAATTTCATTATCGATTCGTTGTGTCAGCGATTATTACGGCTCAATAAGTCACGGAGTATAAACAAAGTTGAGTTGTTAGCGCAAGCGGCGCCAGGAGAAACAATAAGGAGGGAGAGGAGAGACTGAACGCTGCGTTGTGAGAGCCAATCAGCGCTGAGCTGCTCCTCTGTTGATGAATCTAATTGGCTGCTGCTGCTCACGTGATGCTCAGGAGAGGAAAGCTGTCAGTCTGTTTGTGACGGTTCATCACCATGGTGACCAGTGAACAGGTTCATCACCATGGTGACCAGTGAACAGGTTCATCACCATGGTGACCAGTGGGTCTCCAGGACCTTTCCATGACTTTAAACCAAATTTCCATGATTAAACATTTTGTGAAAACTCTGTCTATACGTGACAAAGTGAGAAGATGTAGTGTTTAAAATAACAATGAGAATTCCAAAGCATACCGTATATATACCGTGTAAATTAACATTTGAATAAAACAAATTTGCATTACTTTTCCAAATATTTTGGGATTTTATTTTTTTCAATTACTTTTCTAGGCCTGCTAATAGCCATTTAAAAATGCCATGACTTTTCCAGGTTTTCCATGACCGTACGGACCCTGTTTTGAATAAAGGGTTGAAAATTAAAGTTTTTTTAATCGATTGAATAATCAACCGATTAATCGATTATCAAAATAATCGTTAGTTGCAGCCCTAGTAAGGTCTTTTAACTCCTGATTCTGTAAAAAACATTACACTCTTTCCAGAGAGGAGTAGGTCTTTTATTCTGAAGAGAAAAACCACAGAGAGAGAACTGGGACGAAAAACACCCAGAATCTACCTGAGGGTCAGAGGTCATGCACACATCACATTACATTCATACCAGTAAGTACCAGGCTCCACACACACACAGGCCAACACTAACACACATCCATCACACGCCGTCTGTTTTGCTACACTCCCTCTTATTCATTCAGCTGTTACACAGATGCATTCTGGGGCAAGTGGTTGCTAAGAGACCACTGGGCGGAGGTCAGCTGATACGATGGGGACCAGGCGCCAGCCACTTCCTCACTTTCGGTCGCATTGTTACCCAGAGTTCAGCTGAAGTCGGAACCGCCGCTTAGGAGCCAATATTACCCAGCAGGCCGCTTCAAACCAGGTTCTTCTCTTCCTGTGACATCATCATCAGCTCTGAGACCTGAACCCTCGAACACAACCAGACACACCCCACACCGCTGTGACGCATCCTGGGATTCATGTTGGAATGAGGAAGAGGAAGATGAGGAAGGTGGCTGCACATGTGCGTCTTATTATTTTAAGTATTTCACCATCTTCTATTCAACATAACTGAGGAGTTTGAAGACAGAAATATATTTGGTGAAGACGAGGAGTAACTCTTCATCACTGACTAGTTAAACATATGTGACAGTCATGTACCCTTGCATGTCCGTAGTTTCCCTCAAGGAAAAGGTTCCTGTGAACATGGGGAAGTGACCTCATCTTTTCATATGGACTCCATCAAGACTCCCAGAGAGAAAGCAGAGCGATGGGGGGGCGAGTGAGTCACCCACGAGGAGAGATGACAGAGAAATGATAGAAACACATAAAATAATAAACACAACATCTGACGTCAGCTTGTAGAGCAGCTGATGTTCATCAGGATGCTCCAGAGTCCAGAGCTCTCTCTTAGCTCCGCCTCTTCTCCATGTCAACATCTGTGTAAGAACCTCTGTGTGGACATTTCAATTGGATTCTCTCTCCTGACCACCAGGGGGCAACTCCTCTGGTTGTATAGAAGTCTCTGCTTCATGTGTTAAAGCTACATTCTATGTTATCACGATTCTTAAGTCACGATACAACATCATCACGCTACCTCAGACTTTACTACGCAACTTTACGCGACTTTAGGCGACTTTACGTGACTTTACGTAACTTTACGCGACTTTACGTAACTTTACGTGACGTCTGTTGTCATCATAACATTAACAACGATCAACGTTATTTTTTTACGCTGCAGTCAGATGACATCATCTATCCTCATATCTACCTGAGACCAGGTGTCACGACACACACACACACACACACACGAAACCACAGGAAGAGACAGTGGATGGAAGTGACTTACAGACTCTGAAGCCCAGCCCGTGGGAGCTGTCTCTCCTTCCTCCTCCTCCCCCCCCCACGTCGCTGCTGTACAGCGTGGTCACGTTGCCTCGCTCGCAGTAGTTGGCACATCGGTCCTGGCTGCAGCGCACCTTGCAGACGGTGGGCGTGAACATAACCTTGAGCCGGTCCACGGCTCCGCCCCCTGACACCGTCTGTCCATCCGCTGGCGGAGGAGAGACGAAGACGATGAGGACGAAGGACAGGAAGCAGAGTCGAGGCTGCAGCATGTCGAGGATCAGAGTATCTGAGCGAGCTGCATCGTCCCAAACCTCTCCCCTCGCTCGCTCTCTCTCCTCTCTCTCTCTCTCCCTCCCTCTCTCTTTCTCCCTCTCTCTCTCTCTTGAAACACAGGAAAAAAGGGAGGGAAGGAAGGAAAAGACCAGGCGCTTCCCCTCTCGCTCCTTACTTGTTTTTCCCTAAACACTTATGTGTGTGTGTGTGTATGTGCGTGTGTGTGTGTGTGTGTGTGTGTGAAAGTGAGAGAGCGAGGGAGGTAGAGAGGTAATTGGAAGCAGTGTGCAGCACTGGGCTCGGCTCCAAGCTAAATGTTGAGCAGGGATCTGGACCACGGTCCTCTGAGAGAGAGGACTCCTCCTCCTCCTCTTCTTCTTCTTCTTCTTCTTCTTCTTCATCACTGAACAGTAGAGGATGTCAGGCTGATGATGCAACCCTGGTTTGGGTTTCAAGGAGCCGACTCAAAACATCTTGAAGCAAAAAGAAACGTCGCACTGCAGAGCTGAAAGAAACATTAGACCTGCACCAGCCTGGAGTCAACAACAACAACAACATTTAGGTTTCGACAACAATAGACAATTTGATACCACCAATAGTGTGTGTATGTGTGTGTGTGTGTGTGTTAATCTCCTGTCCTGACCCCTCAGGTTAACTCCTCAGCTGATCTGAGATCTGCTCCAACAATAACTTCATTCACACACACACACACACAACTCACACCTCACACACAGACAACACACACGGGGTCTCGGGGTTGCTGGGTCTATTCCCTGGTCCTTACTTAAAGGAAAGGCGTCGAGCTTCACCTGTTGGTGTGTGGTCAGGTGGAGGGGGCGGGGCCTCAATGTCTAACTCACGTCTTATTGGTTGAGAATCTGTGACACGCTCTATTATAATATGATAATACTCTGTATGAGACATGTTTAAATGAACATGAGACTTTCTGTAGTTCTTCTGGTGGAAGGACACCCCCCCCTCTCATGCCCTTCCCCCCTCATGCCCCCCCCCTACCACCCCCACCCAGTCCTCAGGGGCCCCAGCACCGCGGAGGGCTTTAGTGGAATAGAGGCTGGTTGTTTCTGCTGTTTGTCTATGAGCTCATGTCATCACACACACACACACACACACACACACACACACACACACACACACACACACACACACACACACACACACACACACACACACACACACACACACACACACACACACACACAGTGTGTGTTTCTTTAGGGGGGGTGACGTCGCTGAAGAACTGAAGAGTGCTGCTTCATCTTTTTAGAAAGAATTATGAGAACCAAACCAAATGTTCTCTACCTCCTCTAGGGTTCTCTACCTCACTCCTCTAGGGTTCTCTATCTCCTCTAGGGTTCTCTACCTCACTCCTCTAAGGTTCTCTACCTCCTCTAGGGTTCTCTCACTCCTCTAGGGTTCTCTATCTCACTCCTCTAGGGTTCTCTATCTCACTCCTCTAGGGTTCTCTACCTCACTCCTCTAGGGTTCTCTACCTCCTAGGTTCACCTCCTCACAGGTTCTCCTACCTCACCCTCTAGGGTTCCTCTATCCCCAGGGTTTCACCTCACCTCTAGGGTTCCTCTCCTCACCCTCCTCCTGGGGGTTCTCTATCCTCACTCCTCGGGTTCTCTACCTCCTCTAGGGTTCCTCTACCTCACTCCTCTGGGTTCTCACCCCAATCAGGCTACCTCCTCCTCTGGGTTTCTCTATTCCCCAGGGTTCACTCTCCACCCTCTGGGGTTCATCTCACCTGCCTCCTGGGTTCTCTACCTCCCAGGGTCCTCCTCTAGGGTTCTCTACCTCACCCTCTAGGGTTCTCTATCTCACTCCTCTTGGGTTCACTATCCCTCTCTAGGGTTCTCCTACCTCCTCCTAGGGTTCTCTACCTCACTCCTCTGGGGGTTCTCTCTACCTCACCACTCCTCTAGGGTTCTCTAACTCCTCTAGGGTTCTCACCTCACCTCTAGGGTTCTCTGCTCTCACTCCTCTAGGGTTCTCTACCTCACTCCTCTGGGGTTCTCTACCTCCTCTAGGGTTCTCTACCTCCTCCTCTAAGGTTCTCACCTCCCACCTCCTCTAGGGGTTCTGCCTACCTCCTCACCTCTAGGGTCTCTCTACTCCTCTGGGTTCTCTATCTCTCACTCTCTAGGGTTCTCTACCTCCTCCTCTAGGGTTCCTCTACACTCCTCTAAGGGTTCTCCTATCCCTCCTCCAGGGTTCTCATCTCACCTCCTCTAGGGTTCTCTACCTCCTCTAGGGTTCTCTACCTCACTCCTCTGGGGTTCTCTACCTCCTCTAGGGTTCTCTACCTCCTCTAGGGTTCTCTACCTCACTCCTCTAGGGTTCTCTATCTCACTCCTCTAGGGTTCTCTACCTCACTCCTCTAGGGTTCTCTACCTCCTCTAGGGTTCTCTACCTCACTCCTCTAGGGTTCTCTACCTCACTCCTCTGGGGTTCTCTATCTCACTCCTCTAGGGTTCTCTACCTCCTCGAGGGTTCTCTACCTCACTCCTCTAGGGTTCTCTACCTCACTCCTCTAGGGTTCTCTATCTCACTCCTCTTGGGTTCTCTACCTCACTCACCCCCAGGGGTTTTTTGCACCTCTGGGTTTACCCTGTTGGGGTTTATTTTTTAGGTGTTCCTCCTCCTTGGGTTTCTACCTCACTGTCCTGGTGTGTCCCTGGTGTATCTACCCTTGGGTTTCCCTTTGAGGGTTTTCACCCTGATTCCCTCCCCTTTTTCCCTCTATTCCTTCACCTGTGGGTTTTCATTGTGCCCCTGTGTGGTGTGTTTACCTTTTTTTTCCTGGGTATGTGTGTGCTGTGTGGTGTGTAACCATTGTGTGTGTCTGTGTGTTGTGTACCTGTGTGTGTGTTTGTGTAGTTGTCCTGTGTTCTGTTGAGCCCCTCTGTGTGTTTTGGTTTGTTGACCTGTGTGTGTGTTTATAGCAGATTTCTCACGTCTCCGTGACCTCTGGCCCTCTGTGTTCCTCAGGTTGTACCTATTTAGGTGAGATGCGTGTCCTTTGGTTGTTGTGTTTACCTATTGGGTTTTGTGTACCTGTGTTGTGTAGGTTTTTTGTTTGTTTTTTGGTACCTTGTTGTGTTGTGTGTACCATTTTGTACTGTTGTGTGTGTAGTGTCCCTGTTGTTGTTGTTTTCATGTGTGTACCATGTAATCTTTGGCACCCAATTTTTTTTTTTGGGGTTTTTTAATTTTCCCGGGGGGGTTACCCTTTTTGATTTTTTTTTTTTAAAATTTTCCTGTTGTTTTAAACCCTTTTTTTCCTTTTTTTTGGGATTTCCGGTGGGGTTTTTGTTACCGGTGTGTGTTGTGGGTGTTGGGTTTTTTTGTTGTTGTTTTTTGTTATTCCGGGGGGGGGGTTTTTGTTCTTTTATTTCCCACTTTGGGTTTTTTCCCCCCTTTTTCTTTTCTGCCCTCATTTGGGGTCTGGGGGCCCCTTTCTTCCCCGGCCCCTTTTTTGGGCCCCCTCCTTTTTATTTTTTACCGGGTTTTGGTTTTCCCGGGTTTCCCTTTGCCCCCTTTTTCACCTGGTTGTTACCTGGTTTTGTCCCTTTTTATGGTTGCCCCCCCTGACCCCTTAATCCCTCTTTCCCCTTCACCTGGTTGTCACCTGGCCCCCCCCTCATTAGTCCCTCATTCCCTTCACCTGGTTAGTTTCACCTGCAGCCCCTCCCTTTGTCCCTCTTTCCCCTTCACCTGGTTGTTTCATGGCCCCCCCTTTGTTTTTTACCTGGTTGTTCATGGTCCCTTTGTTTTTTTGGTTGTTTACCTGGTTTTGTTTTTTACCTGGTTTGTTTTTCCCCCCCCTTCATTGTCCTCATTTTACCTGGCCCCCCCTTCTGAGTTAAACCCCTTCACCTGGTTCACGTTTATGAGTTCTTTAGTCCCTTTCCCTTCCCGGTCCCCCGCCCTTCACCTGCACCCCCCCTTCTTGTCCCTCTTCCCCTTCCCGGTCCTCACGCCCCCCCTGGCCCCCCCCTCAACCCTCCCCCCAGGCCTCACCCCTTCATGCCCCCTTTTGTTCTTCCCTTCCCCTTCCTACGTTCATGCAGTTTATTTCCCCTTTCCCTTCCCCTTTTCTACCGCATCCCTATTGTTTTTCCCCTTCAGGTTTAGCCCCCACCTGCGCCCCCCCCTTTTGCCCCTCTTTCCCCTTCCCGGTTACCCCCTCCAGCCCCCTCCCTTTAGTTCTTTCCCTTCACCCCCTCACCCCTCTCCCTCACCCCTCCCTCATTAGTCCCTCTTCCCCTTCACCTGGTCCTCACCCCCTTCTCACCTGCAGCCCCTCCCTCTTAGTCCCTCTTCCCTTACCTGGTCCTCACCCCCTCCACCTGCACCCCCTCCCTCATTAGTCCCTCATTCCCTTCACCTGGTCCTCACCCCCTTTCTCAGCCCCTCCCTCATTAGTCCCTCTTCCCTTCACCTGGTCCTCACGCCCTCTCACCTGCAGCCCCTCCCTCATTAGTCCCTCTTCCCCTTCACCTGGTCCTCACGCCTCTCACCTGCAGCCCCCCCCTCATTAGTCCCTCATTCCCTACACCTGGTCCTCACCCCCTTCTCACCTGCAGCCCCCCCCTTTTTCCCTTTCCCACCTGGTCCTCACCCCCTCTCACCTGCAGCCCCTCCTCTTAGTCCCTCTTCCCTTTCACCTGGTCCTCACGCCCTCCACCTGCAGCCCCTCCCTCATTCTTCCCTTCCCCGGTCCTCCCCCCTCCCCTCACCCCTCCCTCTTTTCCCTCATTCCCTTCACCTGGTCCTCACGCCCCTCACCTGCAGCCCCCCCTCTTAGCCCCTCTTTCCCCTTCACCTGGTCCTCACCCCTCCACCTGCAGCCCCTCCCTCTTAGCCCCTCTTCCCCTTCACCTGGTCCTCACGCCTCCACCTGCAGCCCCTCCCTTAGTCCCTCATTCCCTTCACCTGGTCCTCACCCCCTTTCTCACCTGCAGCCCCTCCCTCTTAGTCCCTCCCCCCCTGGTCCTCCCCCCCCACCTGCACCCCCTCCCTCCCCTCCCCTTCACCTGGTCCCCCCCTCCCTCACCCCCTCCCTCTTTTCCCTTTCCCCCCACCTGGTCCTCACGCCCTCACCTGCAGCCCCTCCCTCATTAGTCCCTCATTCCTTCACCTGGTCCTCACCCCCTCTCACCTGCACCCCTCCCTCTTAGTCCCTCACCCTTCACCTGGTCCTCACCCTCTCACCTGCACCCCCCCCTCTTAGTCCCTCTTTCCCCTTCACCTGGTCCTCACCCCTTCTCACCTGCACCCCCTCCCTCTTAGTCCCTTTCCCCTTTCCCTGGTCCTCACGCCTCTCACCTGCAGCCCCTCCCTCTTAGTCCCTCATTCCCTTCACCTGGTCCTCCCCCCTTCTCCCCCACCCCCTCCCTCATTGGTCCCTCACTCCCTTCGCCTGGTCCTCACCCCCTTCTCACCTGCACCCCCTCCCTCATTGTCCTCTTTCCCCTTCACCTGGTCCTCCCCCCTTCTCACCTGCAGCCCCCCCCTTTAGTCCCTCTTTCCCCTTCACCTGGTCCTCACCCCCTTCTCACCTGCAGCCCTCCCTTTAGTCCCTCATTCCCTTCACCTGGTCCTCACCCCCTCTCACCTGCCGCCCCCCCCTCTTAGTCCCTCTTCCCCTTCACCTGGTCCTCACCCCCTCTCACCTGCAGCCCCTCCCTCATTAGTCCCTTTCCCTTCACCTGGTCCTCACCCCCTCTCACCTGCAGCCCCTCCCTCATTAGTCCCTCTTCCCCTTCACCTGGTCCTCACGCCCCCCACCTGCACCCCCTCCCTCTTAGTCCCTCATTCCTTCACCTGGTCCTCACGCCCTCTCACCTGCAGCCCCCCCCCAAAGTCCCTCATTCCCTTCACCTGGTCCCCCCCTCTCACCTGCAGCCCCTCCCCTTAGTCCCTCATTCCTTCACCTGGTCCTCACGCCATCTCACCTGCAGCCCCTCCCTCATTAGTCCCTCTTTCCCCTTCACCTGGTCCTCACGCCCTCACCTGCCCCCCCCCCTCATTAGTCCCTCATTCCCTTCACCTGGTCCTCACCCCTCTCACCTGCAGCCCCCCCCTCATTAGTCCCTCATTCCTTCACCTGGTCCTCACGCCTCTCACCTGCACCCCCTCCCTAAAGTCCCTCTTTCCCTTCACCTGGTCCTCACCCCCTCTCACCTGCAGCCCCTCCCCTCAGTAGTCCCTCTTTCCCTTCACCTTGTCCTCACGCCTCTCACCTGCACCCCCTCCCTCTTAGCCCCTCATTCCCTTCACCTGGTCCTCCCCCCTCTCACCTGCAGCCCCCCCCTCATTAGTCCCTCTTACCCTTCACCTGGCCCTCACGCCCTCTCACCTGCAGCCCCTCCCTCTTAGTCCCTCTTTCCCCTTCACCTGGTCCTCACGCCTTTCTCACCTGCAGCCCCCCCCCTTAGTCCCTCATTCCCTTCACCTGGTCCTCACCCCCTCTCACCTGCAGCCCTCCCTCATTAGCCCCTCTTTCCCCTTCACCTGGTCCTCACCCCCTTCTCACCTGCAGCCCCTCCCTCTTAGTCCCTCATTCCTTCACCTGGTCCTCACGCCTCTCACCTGCACCCCCTCCCTCATTAGTCCCTCTTTCCCCTTCACCTGGTCCTCACGCCTCTCACCTGCAGCCCCTCCCTCTTAGTCCCTCTTCCCTTCACCTGGTCCTCACCCCCTCTCACCTGCAGCCCCTCCCTCATTAGTCCCTCATTCCCTTCACCTGGTCCTCACCCCCCTCTCACCTGCAGCCCCTCCCTCTTAGTCCCTCATTCCCTTCACCTGGTCCTCACCCCCTCTCACCTGCACCCCCTCCCCTCGTTACTCTCTCGTTCTCTTCACCTCGTCCTCACCCCCTCTCACCTGCACCCCCTCCCTCATTAGTCCCTCTTCCCTTCACCTGGTCCTCACCCCCTCTCACCTGCAGCCCCTCCCTCATTAGTCCCTCATTCCTTCACCTGGTCCTCACCCCCTTCTCACCTGCACCCCCTCCCTCATTAGCCCCTCATTCCCTTCACCTGGTCCTCACCCCCTCCACCTGCACCCCCTCCCTCATTAGTCCCTCATTCCTTCACCTGGTCCTCACGCCCTCTCACCTGCAGCCCCCCCTCTTAGCCCCTCATTCCCTTCACCTGGTCCTCACCCCCTTTCCACCTGCAGCCCCTCCCTCTTAGTCCCTCTTTCCCCTTCACCTGGTCCTCACCCCCTCTCACCTGCAGCCCCTCCCTCATTAGTCCCTCTTTCCCCTTCACCTGGTCCTCACGCCCTCTCACCTGCACCCCCTCCTCTTAGTCCCTCATTCCCTTCACCTGGTCCTCACGCCCTCTCACCTGCAGCCCCTCCCTCATTAGTCCCTCATTTTCACCTGGTCCTCACGCCCTTCTCACCTGCACCCCCTCCCTCTTAGTCCCTCATTCCCTTCACCTGGTCCTCACGCCCTCCACCTGCAGCCCCCCCTCATTAGTCCCTCATTCCCTTCACCTGGTCCTCACGCCCTTCTCACCTGCAGCCCCCCCCTCTTAGCCCCTCATTCCTTCACCTGGTCCTCACCCCCTTTCTCACCTGCAGCCCCTCCCTCTTAGTCCCTCTTTCCCCTTCACCTGGTCCTCACGCCCTCACCTGCAGCCCCTCCCTCATTAGTCCCTCTTCCCCTTCACCTGGTCCTCACCCTCTCACCTGCAGCCCCCCCCTCTTAGTCCCTCATTCCCTTCACCTGGTCCTCACGCCCCCTCACCTGCACCCCCTCCCTCATTAGTCCCTCTTTCCCCTTCACCTGGCCTCACCCCCTCTCACCTGCACCCCCTCCCTCTTAGTCCCTCATTCCCTTCACCTGGTCCTCACGCCTTCTCACCTGCAGCCCCCCCCTCTTAGTCCCTCATTCCCTTCACCTGTTCCTCACGCCCTTCTCACCTGCAGCCCCTCCCTCTTAGTCCCTCATTCCCTTCACCTGGTCCTCACCCCCTTCTCACCTGCAGCCCCTCCCCACCTTAGTCCCTCACTCCCTTCACCTGGTCCTCACGCCCTTCTCACCTGCAGCCCCTCCCTCTTAGTCCCTCATTCCTTCACCTGGTCCTCACGCCTCCACCTGCAGCCCCCCCCTCTTAGCCCCTCTTTCCCCTTCACCTGGTCCTCACGCCTTCTCACCTGCAGCCCCTCCCTCATTAGTCCCTCTTCCCCTTCACCTGGTCCTCCGCCCTCTCACCTGCAGCCCCCCCCTCTTGCCCCTCTTTCCCCTTCACCTGGTCCTCACCCCCTTCTCACCTGCAGCCCCTCCCTCTTAGCCCCTCATTCCCTTCACCTGGTCCTCACGCCTCTCACCTGCAGCCCCCCCCTCTTAGTCCCTCATTCCCTTCACCTGGTCCTCACCCCCTCTCACCTGCAGCCCCCCCTCATTAGTCCCTCTTTCCCCTTCACCTGGTCCTCACCCCCTCTCACCTGCACCCCCTCCCCATTAGTCCCTCTTCCTTCACCTGGTCCTCACCCCCTCTCACCTGCACCCCCTCCTCATTAGCCCCTCTTTCCCCTTCACCTGGTCCTCACCCCCTTCTCACCTGCAGCCCTCCCTCATTAGTCCCTCTTTCCCCTTCACCTGGTCCTCACCCCCTTTCCACCTGCAGCCCCTCCCTCTTAGTCCCTCTTTCCCCTTCACCTGGTCCTCACGCCCTCTCACCTGCAGCCCCTCCCTCTTAGTCCCTCATTCCCTTCACCTGGTCCTCACGCCTTCTCACCTGCACCCCCTCCCTCTTATCCCTCTTTCCCCTTCACCTGGTCCTCACGCCCTCTCACCTGCACCCCCTCCCCTCATTAGTTCCTCATTCCCTTCACATGGTCCTCACGCCCTCTCACCTGCAGCCCCCCCCTCTTAGTCCCTCTTTCCCCTTCACCTGGTCCTCACGCCTTCTCACCTGCAGCCCCCCCCCTTTAGCCCCTCATTCCCTTCACCTGGTCCTCACCCCCTTCTCACCTGCAGCCCCCCCCTCTTAGCCCCTCTTTCCCCTTCACCTGGTCCTCACGCCTTCTCACCTGCAGCCCCCCCCTCTTAGCCCCTCTTTCCCCTTCACCTGGTCCTCACCCCCTTCCACCTGCACCCCCTCCCTCTTAGTCCCTCATTCCTTCACCTGGTCCTCACCCCCTTTCTCACCTGCACCCCCTCCCTCTTAGTCCCTCATTCCCTTCACCTGGTCCTCACGCCTTCTCACCTGCAGCCCCCCCCTCATTAGTCCCTCTTCCCTTCACCTGGTCCTCACGCCTCTCACCTGCAGCCCCCCCCCTCTTGTCCCTCTTTCCCCTTCACCTGGTCCTCACGCCCTTCTCACCTGCAGCCCCCCCCTCTTAGTCCCTCTTTCCCCTTCACCTGGTCCTCACGCCCTCTCACCTGCAGCCCCCCTTTAGTCCCTCATTCCCTTCACCTGGTCCTCACGCCCTCTCACCTGCAGCCCCTCCCTCATTAGTCCCTCTTTCCCCTTCACCTGGTCCTCACCCCCTTCTCACCTGCAGCCCCTCCCTTTAGTCCCTCTTTCCCCTTCACCTGGTCCTCACCCCCTCTCACCTGCAGCCCCCCCTCATTAGCCCCTCATTCCTTCACCTGGTCCTCACGCCCTTCTCACCTGCACCCCCTCCTCTTAGTCCCTCTTTCCCCTTCACCTGGTCCTCACCCCCTCTCACCTGCAGCCCCCCTCTTGTCCCTCTTTCCCCTTCACCTGGTCCTCACCCCTTCTCACCTGCACCCCCTCCCTCATTAGTCCCTCTTCCCTTCACCTGGTCCTCACCCCCTTCTCACCTGCACCCCCTCCCTCTTAGCCCCTCATTCCTTCACCTGGTCCTCACGCCTTCTCACCTGCAGCCCCCCCCTCTTAGCCCCTCATTCCCTTCACCTGGTCCTCACGCCTTCTCACCTGCAGCCCCTCCCTCTTAGTCCCTCTTTCCCCTTCACCTGGTCCTCACCCCCTTTCTCACCTGCAGCCCTCCCTCATTAGTCCCTCTTTCCCCTTCACCTGGTCCTCACCCCCTTCTCACCTGCACCCCCTCCCTCTTAGTCCCTCTTCCCTTCACCTGGTCCTCACGCCCTCCACCTGCACCCCCTCCCTCTTAGTCCCTCTTTCCCCTTACCTGGTCCTCACCCCCTTCTCACCTGCAGCCCCCCCCCTCTTAGTCCCTCTTTCCCCTTCACCTGGTCCTCACCCCCTTCTCACCTGCAGCCCCCCCCTCATTAGCCCCTCTTTCCCCTTCACCTGGTCCTCACCCCCTTCTCACCTGCAGCCCCCCCCTCATTAGTCCCTCTTTCCCCTTCACCTGGTCCTCACCCCCTTTCTCACCTGCAGCCCCTCCCTCTTACCCCTCATTCCTTCACCTGGTCCTCACGCCCTCACCTGCAGCCCCCCCCTCTTAGCCCCTCCCCTTCACCTGGTCCTCACCCCCTTTCTCACCTGCAGCCCCTCCCCTTAGTCCCTCATTCCCTTCATGGTCCTCACGCCCTCTCACCTGCAGCCCCCCCCTTTAGTCCCTCATTCCTTCACCTGGTCCTCACCCTTCTCACCTGCAGCCCCTCCCTTTATCCCTCTTTCCCCTTCACCTGGTCCTCACCCCTCTCACCTGCAGCCCCTCCCCATTAGTCCCTCTTTCCCCTTCACCTGGTCCTCACCCCCTTCTCACCTGCAGTCCCTCATTGTCCCCTTCCCTTCACCTGGTCCTCACCCCCTCCACCTGCAGCCCCCCCTCTTAGTCCCTCTTTCCCCTTTCACCTGGTCCTCACGCCCCCCACCTGCAGCCCCCCCCTCATTAGTCCCTCTTCCTTCACCTGGTCCTCACGCCCTCACCTGCAGCCCCCCCTCATTAGTCCCTCTTCCCCTTCACCTGGTCCTCACGCCCCCACCTGCAGCCCCTCTTAGTCCTCTTTCCCCTTCACCTGGTCCTCACCCCCTCTCACCTGCAGCCCCCCCCTTTAGCCCCTCTTTCCCCTTCACCTGGTCCTCACGCCTTCACCTGCAGCCTCCCTCTTAGTCCCTCTTCCTTCACCTGGTCCTCACGCCTCCTCACCTGCAGCCCTCCCTCTTAGTCCCTCATTCCCTTCACCTGGTCCTCACGCCCTCTCACCTGCAGCCCTCCCTCATTAGTCCCTCTTCCCTTCACCTGGTCCTCACGCCCCCCACCTGCAGCCCCCCCCTCATTAGTCCCTCTTTTCACCTGGTCCTCACCCCCTCACCTGCACCCCCTCCCTCATTAGTCCCTTTCCCCTTCACCTGGTCCTCACGCCCTCTCACCTGAGCCCCTCCCTCTTGTCCCTTCCCTTCACCTGGTCCTCAGCCCCCTCACCTGCAGCCCTCCCATTAGTCCCCTTCCCTTCACCTGGTCCTCACGCCTCCACCTGCAGCCCTCCCTCTTAGTCCCTCTTCCCTTCACCTGGTCCTCACGCCTCTCACCTGCAGCCCCTCCCTCATTAGTCCCTCCCCTTCACCTGGTCCTCACGCCTCTCACCTGCAGCCCTCCCTTTAGTCCCTCTTTCCCCTTCACCTGGTCCTCACCCCCTCCACCTGCACCCCCTTCCCATTAGTCCCTCTTCCTTCACCTGGTCCTCACGCCTCTCACCTGCAGCCCCCCCTCTTAGCCCCTTTTCCCCTTCACCTGGTCCTCACCTCTCACCTGCAGCCCCCCCCTCATTAGTCCCCCCCTTCACCTGGTCCTCCGCCCCCTCACCTGCAGCCCCCCCTTTAGCCCCTCCCCTTCACCTGGTCCTCACCCTTCTCACCTGCAGCCCCCCCCTCATTAGTCCCCCCCATTCCTTCACCTGGTCCCTCACCCCCCTTTTCCCTCCCCCCCCCCCATTGTCCCCATTCCCCTTCACCTGGTTCCGCCCCCCACCTGGCCCCCCCCTTTTAGTTCTTCTTCCCCCGGGCCCTCCGTTCCCCCACCCCTCCCCTCTTGTCCCTCATTCCCTTTGGTCCCCCCCCTCTCCCTCCCTCCATTAGTCCCTTTTTCACCTGGTCCTGCCCTCTCACCTGCAGCCCCTCCCCAACCCCTCACCTTCACCGGTCCTCACCCCTTCACCTGAGCCCCCCCCTTAGTCCCTAAAACCCCCAAACCGGTCCCCCCCCTTTCCCCGGGGGGGTTAGTCCCCATCCCCACCGGGCCCACGCCCCTTCCCTTTGAGCCCCCCCCCCTCATTATCCCCCTTTTCACCTGGCCCCGTATGCAGTCCCTTTAGTCCCCCAACCCCTTTTTACCGGGTCCCAGGCCCCCACCTGGCCCCTTTCCATTCCCCAAATTTTCCCTGGTCTCACGCCCCACCGGCCCCCCTTTTGGTCCCCCTTCCCTCCCTGGTCTGCCTTTCATGCAGTTTCCCTCTTGGGGGGTCCCAATTTTCCCTGGCCCATCAAGAAAAAGGTCGAGAGCAGAGGGAGAGCAGATTTATTTCAGAGGAGCGGCGGGGATGTTAATAAGCGGCGTTGTAAGTGCCGGGGGGGGGCAGCAGTTTTTTAGCATAGCAGTGTTTTTGGTACTTTTGGTTTAAAGGGGGTCCTGGGGCGATTGGTTACCTCAGTCTGCCCCTGCCTCCTTCTTCCTCTCCTTCCAGACCTTCCTGTCCCCTGGTCCCGGATCATCTAGACCGGGTTTTGGGAGTCTGTGTCAACTGGTCCCCGTTCTGGACCTGGTCCCAGGTTCAGGTCTCAGAGGGGGGTTTGAGGAGTGGGGGTTCCCTTTTCCCCCTTTTGGGTTCCTGTTTTGAACCCTGAGGTCGGGCTCCTCCTCCTCCTCCTCCTCCTCCTTCCTTGAGGGTCTCAGGTGGTTGGTTCTGCGCTCCTGGTTCCGGTCTGACGGGGACTTGGGGGCCGGATCCCGGTCACGAGGAAAACCCCAGTGGTCACCATGGAAACCTCGAGAAAACACAGCCGCCTGACTGTCGGCCCCCGGGCGAGGAAGAAATGGCTACAGGGGAGAGGAGGCAAGGAGAAGGGAGGGGAGGAGGGGGAAGGAGACAAGGAGAGAGGAGAGAGAGAGAAGGGACAGGGGAAAAGGGGAGGGGAGGGAGACAAGGGGGGGAGGGGGGAGGTTAGTAACATCATGTGTGATGGTCCATGTCCTCCTGGCAGGTAAAAGCAGGATCTCTGGTCTTTGGTCCACTGTGGGTCCCTGTCCACATCCCCTTCAGAACCACTGCCCCGGCAGCTGAGCCGCCCATGATCCGGGCCTATGGGACCCTGGTCCAGGGACCTGGCCAGGAGCAGTCTGACATGAAGACACGGGGGTGACTCAGCTCCTGGTCTACTGGGCTCCGGGCAACTGTCTACTGGTCTACTGGTCTACTAGTCAATGGTCACTGGTCACTAGTCTACTGGTCTCCTGGTCTCCGGGCACTGGTCTACTGGTCTACTGTCTCCCGGTCACTAGTCTACTGGTCTCTAGTCTACTGGTTCCTGGTCTACTGTCACTGGTCTCCTAGTCACCCCGGTCTCTGGTCTCCCGGTCTACTGGTCTCCTGGTCTACTAGTCTACTGGTCTACTAGTTCTGGTCTCTGGTCACTAGTCTACTGGTCTCTGGTCTCTGGTCTCCTGGTCTCTAGTCTACTGGTCCTGTTCTGGTCTACTGGTCTCCCGGTTCTTTCCCCTGGTCTACTGGTCTACCCCGGTCTCCCGGTCTTTACTGGTCCACTGGTTCTTTTCCCGGTTTTACTGGTCTTTTTCCCGGTCTCCTGGTCCTGGTCTCTGGTCCTGGTCTCTGGTCTCTGGTCTCTACTGGTCTTCTTGGGCACTGGGCTCCCGGTTCTGTCTCTGGTCTCCCGGTCTACTGGGCTCTGGTCACTAGTCTACTGGGCCACTGGTCTCTGGTCACTGTCACTGGGCTCTGGTCTACTGGTCTCCTGGTCTCCTGGTCTACTAGTCTACTGGTCTCCGTCACTGGGCTCCCGGTCTCCCGGTCTACTGGGCACAGTCTCTGGTCTACTGGTCTCTGGTCTCCTGGTCTACTGGGCACTGGTTTTTGGTCTCAGTCACTGGTCTCTGGTCCCTGGGCTCGGGCTACTGGTCTACTAGTCTCTGGTCTACTTTGGGGGGTCTCTGGTCTCCGGGCTCTGGTCTCCCGGTCTCTGGCTCCCGTCTACTGGTTACTGGTCTTCCCCGGTCTCCCAGTCTACTGGTCTCGTCTACTGGGCTACTGGGCTCTGGTCTCCCGGTCCTGGTCTCTGTCCTGGTCTCCCGGTCTTTCCCCGGTCTCTGGTCTCCTGGTCTCCTGGTCTCTGGTCTCCCGGGCTCTGTCACTGGTCTTTCCCCGGTCTCCTGGTTTTGCTGGCCCCTGGTCTTCCCCGGGCTCTGGTCTCCTGGTTCCCGCCCGGTCTCTGGTCCTTCTACTGGTCTCCTGGTCCTGGTCTCCTGGTCTCCTGGTCTCCTGGTCCTGGTCTCCTGGTCTTAGTCTCTGGTCTCCCGGTCTCCCGGTTCCCGCCCGGTCTCTGGCCCCGGTTTTTACTGGTCTCCCGGTCTCCGTCTCTGGTCCTGGTCTCCCTTTTGGTCTTTTCCCCGGTTTTTCCTGGTCTCCCAGTTTTCTGGTCTCCGGGCTCCCGGTCTCCGGTCCTGGTCTCTGGTCTCTGGTCCTGGTTTTGGGCACTGGTCTCCTGGTCCTGGTCTCCTGGGTTTTTCTGGTTCTCCCGTTTTGCTGGTTTTCCCGGTCTCCCGGTTCCCGGTTCCTGGTCTCCCCGTCTCTGGTCTCCCGGTCTCCGGTTCTGCCTGGTCTCCCGGTCTCGGTCTGCTGGTCTCTGGTCTCCCGGGCTCCCGGTCTCCCGGTCTCGGGCTCTGGTCTCTGGTCTCCCGGTCTTGGTCCTGGTCTCTGGGCTCTGGTCCCTGGTCTCCCGGTTTTCCTGGTCTCCCGGTTTTCTGGTCTCCTGGTCTCTGGTCTTGGTCTCCCGTTCCTGGTCTCCCGGTCTCCCGGTCTCTGGTCTCTGGGCTAGTCTCTGGTTCTTTCCCGGTCTCCTGGTCTACGGTCCTGGTCTCCTGGTTCTTTTCCCCCTGGTCTCCTAGTCTCCCGGTCTCCTGGTCTCCGGGCTCCTCCTTTTCCCGGGCTCCTGTCCTCCTGGTCTCCTGGTTCTCTGGTCTCCGGTCTCTGGTCTGGTCCTGGTCTCCCGGTCTCCCGGTCTCCATCTCTGGTCTCCTGGTCCCGGTTCTGGTCTCTGGTCATGGTTTCCCGGTCTCCCGGGTCTCCTGGTCTCCTGGTCTCCTGGTCTCTGGTCTCCCGGGCTCCCGGGCTACTGGTCTCCTGGTCTACTGGTCTCCCGGTTTTTTCCCGGTCCCTGGTTTTCCTGGTCTACTGGTTCTCCTGGTTCTTTTCCCTGGTCTCTGGTTTTCTGGTCTCCCGGTCTCCTGGTCTCCTGGGCTCTGGTCTCCCGGTCTTAGTCTACTGGTCTCTGGTCTTGGTCTCTGGTCTCTGGTCTTGGTCTCTGGGCTCCTGGGCTCCTGGGCTCCTGGGCTCCTGGTCCTGGGGCTCCTGGTCTCCTGGTCTTGGTCTCCCGGGCTCCCGGTCTCCTGGTTTTCCCGGTCTCCTGTCTACTGGTCTCCGGTCTCCCGGTCTCTGGTCTCTAGTCCTGGTCTCTGTCCTGGTCTCTGGTCTCCCGTTTTCCCGGTCTCCCGGTCTCCCGGTCTCCTGGGCTCCCGGTCTCCCCGGTCTCCTGGGCTACTGGTTTTCTGGTCTCCCGGTCTCCCGGTCTCCTGGTCTCCTGGTCTCCTAGTCTACTGGTCTACTGGTTCTAGTCTACTGGGCTCCTGGTTTCCCGGTCTCTGGTCTCCCGTCTACTGGTCTCCTGGTCTCCTTTCTACTGGTCCCTGGGCCTGGTCTTTCCCCGGTCTCTAGTCTCCCCTGGTCTCCCGTCTACTGGTCTCCCTAGTCTCTGGTCTCCTGTCTCTGGTCTCTGGTCTCCTGGTCTCTGGGCTCCCAGTCCTGGTCTCTGGTCTCCCGGTTTTCTGGTCTCTGGGCTCTGGGCTCTGGGCTCCCGGTCTCCTGGTTCTGCCTGGTCTCCTGGTCTCTGTCTCCTGGTCTCCTTTCTCCCGGTCTCCCGTCTCTGGGCTCCCGGTTCTGGTTTTTGTCTCCCGGTCTCCCGGTTTCTGGTTTTCCTGGTTTCCCGGGCCTGGTCTCCCGGTCTCCCGGTCTCTTTTCCCGGTCTCGTTTTCCCGGTCTCCAGTCCTGGTCTCCCGGGTTTCCCGGTCTCCCGTCTCTGGGCTCTTCTGGTCTCCCATTTTTCTGGGCTCCTGGGCTCCCGGTCCCTGGTCCCTGGTCTCCTGTCTACTGGTTTCCCGGTCTCCCGGTCTCCTGGTCTCCCGGGCTACTGGGCTCTGTCTCTGTCTCCCGGTCTCCTGGGCTTTGGTCTCTGGTCCCTGGGCCCGTCTCTGGTCTCCCGGGCCCGGTCTCCCGGGCTCCCGGTCTCCCGGTCTCCTGGTCTACTGGGCTCCCGGTCTCCTGGTCTCCCGGGCCTGGTCTCTGGTCTCCCCGGTCCTAGTCCACTGTCTCCTGGGCTCCTGGGCTCCCGGTCTCTTTTCCCGGTCTCTGGTCTCCCGGGCTCCTGGCCCCCGGTCTCCTGGTCTCTGGGCTCCTGGTCTACTGTCCTGGTCTCCCGGTTCTCCTGGTCTCCTGGTCTCTTGGGCTCCTGGTCTCCCGTCCTGGTCTCCTGGTCTCCTGGTTCTGCTGGGCTCCCGGTCTCTGTCCCTGGTCTCCTGGTCTACTGGGCTCTGGGCTCTGGTTCCTTTCCCGGTCTCTGGTCTCCTGGTCTCTGTCTCCCGGTCTCCCGGTCTCCCGTCTCCCGGTCTCCTGGTCTCCTGGTCTCTGGTCTCTGGGCTCTGGGCCCTGGTCTCCCGGGCCCTGGTCTCTGTCCCTGGTCTCCCGTCTCTGGTCTCCCGGTCTCCCGGTCTCCTTTACTTTTTTGGTTTGGTCTCTTTTTTTTGTTTTCTCCTTCTTTTACTTCTTATTATTTTCTATTATTTTGGTTTTTAAATTTTCTAATTTTTCTTTTTTATTTTTTATTTAAAAAATTTCCTTTTTTTTTTTTTTGTTTGGTTTTTTAGTATTTTTTTCCATGTTTTTTGGTTATTTTTGTTTTTATTTTTTGTTTTTTTTTTTAATTTTGGTTTGCCCCTTAAGTTTTCTGGTTCTTCGCCTTTACCCTTTTAGGTCCGGCTCCTTTCCTTGGTCGGCCGGTTCTGGGGCCTCCGGCCAAAAGGCCCCCGGGGACTGCCGGGGGTTACTATCTCCGGTCTCCCTCCTTCCACACCCCGCCCCCGGCTTCTGGGAAAAAAAAATCTGCGTCCACTGCCCCCCTCACTTTAAAAAATGTCTTTTTTGTTTTCTTTTTGGTCTATTTTCCCTATCCTGTTCTTGTTTGTTTTTCCTTTTTGCCCTTTCTCTTGTTCTTTAATTTTTTCTACTTTTTTTTTTTTTATTTTCTTTTATTTTTTTTTTTTTGGCTTTTTAAAAAATTTTGTTTTGTTTAAAAAATTTTAAAAAATAAAAATTTTTAAGATGGGGTATTAAATTAGTTTATTAAACATTCTTTTTTTCCCAAAAAAAAAGAAAAAAAAAATAAAAAAACCTTTTTATTTTTTTTAAAATTTTCCCTTTTTTAAAATTTTTTTTTTCAGCGAACAATGAGGGGCGTTGAGATTGGGATTGGGGGGGGTTTTCAGGGGGTTTGCGGAGGGTGGAAAGATGAAGCGGAGTCCCACCCAAGGTGGCTGGAGTGGCAGCGGGGAGCGAGGCAGTAGCGAGCAGTCAGCGGGCCTGCGAGGGCAGCAGCCGTTCGGCAGGCGGCCGCCAGCAGCAGCCTTTCCCCCACGTCGTGGTCGCAGGCATTTCAGCAGCAGCAGCAGCAGCTGTTGCCAGCAGCAGCAGCAGCAGCAGCACTAGCAGCAGTAGCAGCAGCAGCAGCAGCAGCAGCAGCAGTAGCAGCAGCAGTAGCAGCAGCAGTAGCAGCAGCAGTAGTAGTAGCAGTAGCAGTAGCAGCAGTAGTAGTAGTATTGTGTACTTGATGTATAAGTACTTTGAGGAGGTCCTGAAGACAGGACAAGTACTCGTTGTGTTACCTCAGCGTCTGCGTCCTCGCCTCCTTCTTCTTCTCTCCTTCCAGACCTTCCTGTCCCCTCGGTCCCGGATCAGGGTCTAGACCAGGTTTGGAGTCTAGTGTCAACCGGTCCTCCGTTCTGGACCTGGTCTCCAGGTTCAGGTCTCGAGAGGAGGGGGATTTAGAGGAGTGTGAGGGTTCCTCTTCCTCCTTTGGAGTTCCTGTTTTGAACCCTGCAGGTCTGGCTCCCTCCTCCTCCTCCTCCTCCTCCTCCTCCTTGAGGGTCTCAGGTGGATTCGGTTCTGCAGCTCCTGGTTCCGGTCTGACGGGGGACTTGAGGAGCCGGATGCCGGTCAGCGAGGAAAACTCAGTGGTCACCATGGAAACCTCGACGACACACACAGCCGCCTGACTGTCGGCACGGCGACGAGGAAGACACGTGGCTACAGGAGGAGAGGAGGCAAGGAGACAAGGAGAGGAGAGGAGGCAAGGAGAGAAGGAGACAAGGAGAAGAGGAGAGAGGAGACAAGGAGAGAAGGAGACAAGGAGAAGAGGAGAGAGGAGAGAGGAGACAAGGAGACAAGGAGAGGAGGAGAGGAGTGTTAGTAACATCATGTGTGATGAAGTCCATGTCCTCCTCAGAGCAGGTAAGCAGAAACAGGATCTCTGGTCTTCAGGTCCACATGTGGATCCCATAAAGTCCACATCCCCCTTCAGAACCACTAAAGCCCTGAAGCAGCTCGAGCCGCTCATGATCCGGTCCTGCATGTGGACCCTGGAGTCCACATGCAGGACCGTGAGCCGAGGAGCAGTCTGGACATGAAGACATCGGGAGTGACTCAGCTCCTGGTCTACTAGTCTACTAGTCAACTAGTCTACTGGTCTACTGGTCTACTAGTCTAATGGTCTACTGGTCTACTAGTCTACTGGTCTCCTGGTCTCCTAGTCTACTGGTCTACTGGTCTACTAGTCTCCTGGTCTACTAGTCTACTGGTCTACTAGTCTACTGGTATCCTGGTCTACTAGTCTACTGGTCTCCTAGTCTACTAGTCTACTGGTCTACTGGTCTACTGGTCTACTGGTCTACTAGTCTACTGGTCTACTGGTCTACTAGTCTACTGGTCTACTGGTCTACTGGTCTCCTGGTCTACTAGTCTACTGGTCTACTAGTCTACTGGTCTACTGGTCTCCTGGTCTACTGGTCTACTGGTCTACTGGTCTACTGGTCTACTGGTCTCCTGGTTTACTGGTCTCCTGGTCTCCTGGTCTACTGGTCTACTGGTCTACTGGTCTCCTGGTCTCGTCTACTGGTCTACGAGTCTACTGGTCTCCTGGTCTCCTGGTCTACTGGTCTACTGGTCTACTAGTCTACTAGTCTACTGGTCTACTAGTCTACTGGTCTCCTGGTCTACTAGTCTACTGGTCTACTGGTCTACTAGTCTCCTGGTCTCCTGGTCTACTAGTCTACTGGTCTACTAGTCTACTGGTCTACTGGTCTACTGGTCTACTAGTCTACTAGTCTACTGGTCTACTGGTCTCCTGGTCTCCTGGTCTACTGGTCTACTGGTCTACTAGTCTACTGGTCTCCTGGTCTCCTGGTCTACTAGTCTACTGGTCTACTAGTCTACTGGTCTACTGGTCTCCTGGTCTACTGGTCTACTGGTCTCCTGGTCTCCTAGTCTACTGGTCTACTGGTCGACTGGTCTACTAGTCTACTGGTCTACTAGTCTACTGGTCTACTAGTCTACTGGTCTCCTGGTCTACTGGTCTACTGGTCTACTGGTCTCCTAGTCTACTGGTCTACTGGTCTCCTGGTCTCCTAGTCTACTGGTCTCCTAGTCTACTAGTCTACTGGTCTACTGGTCTCCTGGTCGACTGGTCGACTGGTCTACTAGTCTACTGGTCTCCTGGTCTACTGGTCTACTGGTCTACTGGTCTACTGGTCTCCTGGTCGACTAGTCTACTGGTCTCCTGGTCTCCTGGTCTCCTAGTCTACTGGTCTACTGGTCTACGAGTCTACTGGTCTCCTGGTCTCCTAGTCTACTGGTCTACGAGTCTACTGGTCTACTGGTCTCCTGGTCTACGAGTCTACTGGTCTACTGGTCTCCTAGTCTACTGGTCTCCTGGTCTCCTAGTCTACTGGTCTACGAGTCTACTGGTCTACTGGTCTCCTGGTCTACGAGTCTACTGGTCTCCTAGTCTACTGGTCTCCTAGTCTACTGGTCTCCTAGTCTACTGGTCTACTAGTCTACTGGTCTACTGGTCTCCTAGTCTACTGGTCTACTGGTCTCCTAGTCTACTGGTCTCCTGGTCTCCTAGTCTACTGGTCTACTGGTCTCCTAGTCTACTGGTCTACTGGTCTCCTGGTCTCCTAGTCTACTGGTCTACGAGTCTACTGGTCTACTGGTCTCCTGGTCTACGAGTCTACTGGTCTCCTGGTCTACTGGTCTCCTAGTCTACTGGTCTACTGGTCTCCTAGTCTACTGGTCTCCTAGTCTACTGGTCTACTGGTCTACTGGTCTACTAGTCTACTGGTCTACTGGTCTACTAGTCTACTGGTCTACTGGTCTACGAGTCTACTGGTCTACTGGTCTCCTGGTCTACGAGTCTACTGGTCTCCTGGTCTACTGGTCTCCTAGTCTCCTAGTCTCCTGGTCTCCTAGTCTCCTAGTCTCCTAGTCTCCTGGTCTCCTGGTCTCCTGGTCTCCTAGTCTACTGGTCTACGAGTCTACTGGTCTACTGGTCTCCTGGTCTACTGGTCTACTGGTCTCCTAGTCTCCTGGTCTCCTGGTCTCCTAGTCTACTGGTCTATTGGTCTACTGGTCTCCTGGTCTCCTGGTCTCCTGGTCTACTGGTCTCCTGGTCTACTGGTCTCCTAGTCTACTGGTCTCCTGGTCTACTGGTCTCCTAGTCTACTGGTCTACTGGTCTCCTAGTCTACTGGTCTACTGGTCTCCTAGTCTACTGGTCTACTGGTCTACTGGTCTACTGGTCTACTGGTCTCCTAGTCTACTGGTCTCCTGGTCTCCTAGTCTACTGGTCTACTGGTCTCCTAGTCTACTGGTCTACTGGTCTCCTAGTCTACTGGTCTCCTGGTCTCCTAGTCTCCTAGTCTCCTGGTCTCCTGGTCTCCTAGTCTACTGGTCTATTGGTCTACTGGTCTCCTGGTCTCCTGGTCTACTGGTCTCCTAGTCTACTGGTCTACTGGTCTCCTAGTCTACTGGTCTCCTAGTCTACTGGTCTACTAGTCTACTGGTCTACTGGTCTCCTAGTCTACTGGTCTCCTGGTCTCCTGGTCTCCTAGTCTACTGGTCTACTGGTCTCCTAGTCTACTGGTCTACTGGTCTACTGGTCTACTGGTCTCCTAGTCTCCTGGTCTCCTAGTCTACTGGTCTACTGGTCTCCTAGTCTACTGGTCTCCTGGTCTACTGGTCTACTGGTCTCCTAGTCTACTGGTCTCCTGGTCTCCTAATCTACTGGTCTACTGGTCTCCTGGTCTACTGGTCTACTAGTCTACTGGTCTCCTAGTCTACTGGTCTCCTAGTCTACTGGTCTCCTAGTCTCCTAGTCTCCTGGTCTCCTGGTCTCCTAGTCTCCTAGTCTACTGGTCTACTGGTCTCCTGGTCTACTGGTCTACTAGTCTCCTGGTCTCCTGGTCTCCTGGTCTCCTGGTCTACTGGTCTCCTGGTCTACTGGTCTCCTGGTCTACTATTCTACTGGTCTACTAGTCTACTGGTCTACTGGTCTACTAGTCTACTGGTCTCCTAGTTTACTGGTCTCCTGGTCTACTAGTCTACTGGTCTACTAGTCTACTGGTCTACTGGTCTACTAGTCTACTGGTCTCCTAGTCTACTGGTCTACTGGTTTACTGGTCTACTAGTCTACTTGTCTCCTGGTCTCCTAGTCTACTGGTCTCCTAGTCTACTGGTCTACTGGTCTACTGGTCTCCTAGTCTACTGGTCTCCTGGTCTACTGGTCTCCTGGTCTACTAGTCTACTGGTCTACTTGTCTACTTGTCTCCTGGTCTCCTAGTCTACTGGTCTACTGGTCTACTGGTCTCCTAGTCTACTGGTCTCCTGGTCTACTGGTCTACTAGTCTACTGGTCTCCTGGTCTCCTGGTCTACTAGTCTACTGGTCTCCTGGTCTCCTGGTCTCCTAGTCTACTGGTCTACTGGTCTACTAGTCTACTTGTCTCCTGGTCTCCTAGTCTACTGGTCTCCTAGTCTACTGGTCTACTGGTCTACTGGTCTCCTAGTCTACTGGTCTCCTGGTCTACTGGTCTCCTGGTCTACTAGTCTACTGGTCTCCTGGTCTACTAGTCTACTGGTCTCCTGGTCTACTTGTCTCCTGGTCTCCTAGTCTACTGGTCTACTGGTCTCCTAGTCTACTGGTCTACTGGTCTACTAGTCTACTGGTCTCCTGGTCTACTAGTCTACTGGTCTCCTGGTCTCCTAGTCTACTGGTCTCCTGGTCTCCTGGTCTACTAGTCTACTGGTCTCCTGGTCTACTAGTCTACTGGTCTCCTGGTCTCCTGGTCTCCTGGTCTACTAGTCTCCTGGTCTCCTGGTCTCCTGGTCTCCTGGTCTACTTGTCTCCTGGTCTACTAGTCTACTGGTCTCCTGGTCTCCTGGTCTCCTAGTCTACTGGTCTCCTGGTCTCCTGGTCTACTTGTCTCCTGGTCTCCTAGTCTACTGGTCTCCTGGTCTCCTGGTCTACTGGTCTACTGGTCTACTGGTCTACTAGTCTACTGGTCTCCTGGTCTACTGGTCTACTAGTCTACTGGTCTCCTGGTCTCCTGGTCTACTGGTCTACTAGTCTACTGGTCTCCTGGTCTCCTGGTCTCCTGGTCTCCTGGTCTACTTGTCTCCTGGTCTCCTAGTCTACTGGTCTCCTGGTCTACTGGTCTCCTGGTCTCCTGGTCTACTTGTCTCCTGGTCTACTAGTCTACTGGTCTCCTGGTCTCCTGGTCTCCTGGTCTCCTGGTCTCCTCGTCTCCTGGTCTCCTGGTCTCGTCTCCTGGTCTCCTGGTCTCGTCTCCTGGTCTCCTGGTCTCCTGGTCTACTGGTCTACTGGTCTCCTGGTCTACTGGTCTACTAGTCTACTGGTCTCCTGGTCTCCTGGTCTACTGGTCTCCTGGTCTACTTGTCTCCTGGTCTACTAGTCTCCTGGTCTCCTGGTCTCCTGGTCTCCTAGTCTACTAGTCTACTGGTCTCCTGGTCTACTGGTCTACTGGTCTACTGGTCTCCTGGTCTACTGGTCTACTAGTCTACTGGTCTCCTGGTCTCCTGGTCTCCTGGTCTACTGGTCTCCTGGTCTACTTGTCTCCTGGTCTACTTGTCTCTACTGGTCTACTTGTCTCTGGTCTCCTGGTCTACTGGTCTCCTGGTCTACTTGTCTCTACTGGTCTACTTGTCTCTCCTGGTCTACTTGTCTCTACTGGTCTACTTGTCTCCTGGTCTACTGGTCTCCTGGTCTCCTAGTCTACTGGTCTACTGGTCTTATTAGTTTTATTTATTATAATATACATATATATATATATGTATTGGATTTTATAATATAATATATGTATATTATAATATACATATATATACATAAATTATATTATACATTATTATATATATATTAGATACATATTATAAATTTACATACATTATAATATACACTTATTATATATATATAATATATATATATTATTTATAATACATGTATATTATAATGTATGTATATATATTATAGATATATTATTTATAATACATGTATATTATAATGTATGTATATATATTATAGATATATTATTTATAATACATGTATATTATAATGTATATATATATATATACATTATAATTTACATGTTGTGATGTTTTAGAACACACACATTAAGTTTGGCCTCTAACCGGTTCATTACGACCTTTGACCTTTCGAGGGGTCCGGCTCGGGACTCACGTGTGGTGCAGCGCCCGGTTCTGGGCGACAGCGTCCAGCCGACACAACAGCGCCCCCTACAGGCCGGAGGGCTGCAGGCAGGGAGGGGTTATCAATGACTCATCGTCAGGTAACATCGCTCCTCACATCCACTCACACGAGCCTCAGCCCATCGGCATTCTGGGAAAAGAGTCAATTAGCAGATCAACACTGCCCCCCACCCCCCTCACATTTAAGAAAAGCTGATCAATTAATTGTATTGATTATTACTGTTATTATTGTGATTACATATTAATATCCCTATAACACTGTTACACGGTTGTTTGTTTGTCGACATCTTTGCACTATTTTCTTGTTAGCTAATTTAATTTAATATTAACATACATTTTGTATTAATTTTATATTTTCTTATTATTTATATTTTTTTATATTGTGCATTTTTTAAATATTTGTTTTGTTTGAAGAAAATCTTCAAAGTGAATCAAAAGGACATTTCTGTGGGAAGAGGCCCTGAAGACGTGGGATGCATTCATAGACACTGTAGTTCTGAGTCTCCAAACATCAAACATCATCAAACACTCCTCTCTCCCTCCTGCTGGAACACTGAGCCCCCTGTTCCCAGAGAGAGCGAGAGAGAGAGAGGGGAGAGAGAGAGAGATAGAGAGAGAGAGAGCCGTAGTCATCAGGTCAGATTCAGTTGAGACTCAACTTGACAGAACTGTTCAGAGACACAAGATCCTAAATCACAGGAGGTCACAAGGTCAGGAGGTCACAAGGTCAGGACCTGAGTCCCCACAGCGGCATCGGTCCTCACCAGGACACTCAAACAAGTTCAGTTTGTGTGTTAAGGACTTTTCCCTCTTTTCACACACAAATACAAACCTCACACACACACAAACAGAATGTCACACATTCCTGAGGTGTCTGCAGTCTGACATACCTGACAGATGCCGATTGGTCGGGTGCTTTTATGGTTCAATACACACACACACACACACACACACACACACACACACACACACACACACACACACACACACACACACACACACACACACACACACACAACAGCTGGAAGGCGACGTGTTCTTCAGGTGGTCTTAACGGACTGAAACAGATTTACATTAAAGTGTTTCTACAGAATCTATTAACCCTCCAACTACAAAGCAACAAGTCTCTCTGAGTCTCTTGTGGTCTCCTGTGGTCTCCTGTGGTCTCTCTGAGTCTCTTGTGGTCTCTCTGAGTCTCTCTGAGTCTCTTGTAGTCTCTCTGAGTCTCTTGTAGTCTCTCTGAGTCTCTTGTAGTCTCTCTGAGTCTCTTGTAGTCTCTCTGAGTCTCCTGTGGTCTCTCTGAGTCTCTCTGAGTCTCTTGTAGTCTCTCTGAGTCTCCTGTGGTCTCTCTGAGTCTCTCTGAGTCTCTTGTGGTCTCCTGTGGTCTCTCTGAGTCTCTTGTGGTCTCTCTGAGTCTCTTGTAGTCTCTCTGAGTCTCTTGTAGTCTTTCTGAGTCTCTTGTGGTCTCTCTGAGTCTCTTGTGGTCTCTCTGATTCTCTTGTGGTCTCTCTGAGTCTCTTGTGGTCTCTCTGAGTCTCTTGTGGTCTCTTGTGGTCTCTCTGAGTCCATCCCAGACCGACCCGGTGTAATCCTCTATTGATATGAATGAATAGAAACAACGTGCAGCAGAAGTTCCCACAGCACGTGAACGCATCACGCGCTGAGGGTCCGCTGGGCCCCGGTAGAGCTCCCCGGTGGTCCGGTGGTTCTCACCCGCTCGGAGGCTCCCTCCCGCCGCGGAGCTGCCCCCCGGCTCCCCGCTCCGCTCCCCCGGGGCCGAGCGTCCCCCTCCCGGGCCGCGGGCCGCCCTCCTCCCGGGCCGCGGGCCGCCCTCCTCCCGGGCCGCGCGCAGAGCCGCCGCGCACACGCACCAGAGCAGCAGCCGCATGATCGATATATGGACCACACGAAGGAGCCTCGCGGCTCGGGGCTCCGGACTGATTGGGAATGTCCACCCGACGTGAACCGCTGTCAGCCAATAGGAGCGGAGGATAGCGGCCGACAGCCAGAGCTGTCAGCAGCCAATCAGAACCCGGGAGGAAAGTGCATTGGACAGCTTCAAGGGGAACTTTAACGTTCTGGGTCATGAACACAAAGTACAACACAAAGTACTTTAGCAACGACTACTTCACAATTGTAGAGTATTATGTTCGGTTTCAGATACTTTGTGTACTTCTGGGTTTGTGTAGTCAATTCAAGACTTCTATACAACCAGAGGAGCCCCCTGGTGGTCAGGAGAGAGAATGCAGCTTTAACACATGAAGCAGACTTCTATACAACCACATATATCTGTGTGTATGTATATATATATACATACACACAGATATATATATATATATACACTACCGTTCAAAAGTTTGGGATCACCCAGACAATTTTGTGTCTTCCATGAAAAATCACACTTTTATTTATCAAATGAATATAAAATATAGTCAAGACATTGACAAGGTTAGAAATAATGATTATTTGAAATATTAATTTTGTTCTACAAACTTCAAGCTCAAAGGAAGGCCAGTTGTATAGTTTATATCACCAGCATAACTGTTTTCAGCTGTGCTAACATAATTGCACAAGGGTTTTCTAATCAGACATTAGTCTTCTAAGGCGATTAGCAAACACAATGTACCATCAGAACACTGGAGTGATGATGAAATGGGCCTCTATACACCTCTGGAGATATTTCATTAGAAACCAGACGTTTCACCTAGAAGAGTCATTTACCACATTAACAATGTATAGAGGGTATTTATGATTAATGTGATCTTTATAGAAAAAACAGTGCTTTACTTTGAAAAATAGTCATTTCTAAGTGATCCCAAACTTTTGAACGGTAGTGTATATATATACTATGTGTATATATATTTACATACACAGATATATATATACATACACACATATATATATATGTGTGTATGTATACATGTATACATATATGTGTATATATACACACATATATATACAGTATGTATATATACACATATATGTGTATATATATGTGTATATATACACACATATATATACATACATGTATATATACATATATATGTGTGTATATACACACACATATATGTGTATATACATATATGTGTATATATATACACACATATATGTGTATATATACACATATATATATACACACATATATATGTGTATCTGTATATATATATACATATATACAGTATGTGTATATATATACACATATACGTGTATAATCCTATCTCTAAATATTAGAATATCATGATTAAACAAATCACTTGAATTGTCTAATTAACTCAAACACCTGCAAGGGTTTCCTGAGCCTTGACAAACACTCAGCTGTTATAAATCTTTTACTTGGTCTGAGGAAATATTAAAATTTTATGAGATAGGATTTTAGAGTTTTCTATTCTAATTTTCTGAGACAGTCCTGTATATATATACACGTATATATGTATACGTGTATATATATATACATTTAATATTTGGGTCAGAAAACAAAAATACTTTATAGAGAAAATAAGTCAGTTTATTCAAAAAGTAATTGTTAAAATAAACTAAATTATACATTTTAAATATAAAATGTTAAACCTCAAATATAAACAAACATTAAATAAAAAAGTACTAAATGAAAGTTTAATACAAAACACAAAGAATCGTTTGATCTTATGTTCTGAAAGGTTTTCATAAAAATTTGTCAAATTCTAATTAAATATATAATTATTATAATAATACTGTTTTACTTCATAAAAGTAGTAATTATACTATACAGAGTAAAAAGTACTGCATTCAACATTTTAATTAAAAGTACAAAAAGTAAATAACTCATTATGCAGAATAATATATATTATATATATATTTATACACTGCTGGTGGTTTAATGTATCCTTATTATCTAGAACCATTTGTTTATGTTTTTGTTGTATTAACTTCGTCAGAAAAAAAAACATAAAAAACTGAAACGTGAAATAATAATAATAATAATACAATTAAACATAAAATAATCAAAGTTCATGAAATATTTTTCCTGTAATGAGTTAAAATTAATTGAAGATCTTTTCAGTAAATAATCATAAAGGATGGAGCCTGTAAATTAAAGATCTGAAGCCCGATTGGCTGCGACGGCGGTGCGTTCAGGGTCGGCTCTGTAAAGATCAGCGAGAACTCAACGGTCACAAATTAAAAAAAATAAAGATTTGATACAAAATTTGTTTTGTTTTGAAAATAATACAAAAAATGCACTTCCTGTTGGTTCTACAAAGCCACGAAGAAGAAGAAGAAGACCGTTCAGGTGAAGCCGTCGATGACATCATGGATGACGTCATCGACGTCCTCCTCCAACACAGGAAGCAGTAATACCACATCGTTCATATGTTGTATATGATGACATCATACCTCTTTCTACATCTGTAATTATTAGTCGATGACTAATCTGTGAAGTAACTGAAGCGGACGGATGATAAAAGTACAACATGTACCTCAGAATGTACTTTGTTCTATTTCACTGCAGCTGATCTAAATGATGGAGAACCCGAGAGCCAATCAGAGGCCGTCTCAGCCTCACAGCCAATCAGAAGCTGGTCTCGTTCATGTGTGCTTTGGGGCTGGTGGGCGGTCCCGTTGGGGGGCCTTCGGGGCCCTCGGGGCCCTCGGGGCCCTCGGCGGCGGCCGGCCCGTCTTCAAGAGGCGGCGTGGCGGCCGGCGCACCGGACCGCGACGGGCTCGTTGGGGGAGTGGGCGTCGCCCTGCGGTGAGGCGGAGACGAGGGCGGCGGCGGCGGCGGCCCGGGGAAGTGGCGTGCACCGGGCGACACGGAGAAGGTGGTCGGGGTCCTGAGGCCGAACCGGGCCTCCAGCTCGGTGCACACCGCTAAGCTCCGCCTCGCGCCCTCCGACCCCGCCGGGACCCCGAAGCCGGCGCCCGCCTCCGACCCCTTGGCGAGCTCCTGGCAGCGCTCCACGAAGCTGCCCCGCCGCACAGACCCCCGGTCCCGGTCCAGGTCCCGGTGTCTGGGGGGGCGGGGGCTGGAGGTCTGGTTGTGGGCGGAGCCGTGGGTGTAGGCGGGGATGCTGAGGGCCTGCGGCCCGCAGAGGGCGGAGTCTCGCGCAGGTCTGGCGAGCGGCGCGGGGGGCGGAGCCTGCCGGGGGAGGCTGCCGCACAGCGAGACGGACGAACCCGAAGCTCCGCCTCCTCGGGCTCCGGCTGCTGAGTGGAGACGCTCCATCCTGAAGACGTCGGTGAGCTGGGAGTGAAGACTGGAGGGGACAGGAAGTCACATGACTCACCAACAACAACAACAGCAGCAGCAGGAGGAGCAGGAGGAGGAAGAGGAGGAGGAGGAGCAGGAGCAGGAGGAGGAGCAGCAGGAGGAGGAGGAGGAGGAGGAGTAGCAGCAGGAGGAGGAGGAGCAGCAGGAGGAGGAGGAGCAGCAGGAGGAGGAGCAGGAGCAGCAGGAGGAGGAGGAGTAGGAGGAGCAGGAACAGGAGGAGGAGCAGGAGGAGGAGAGGAGGAGCGGGGCAGGAGGAGGAGAGGAGGAGCGGGGCAGGAGGAGGAGCACGGGGCAGGAGGAGGAGAGCAGGAGGAGCAGGAGGAGGAGGAGCAGGAGGAGGAGGAGGAGCAGCAGGAGGAGGAGCAGGAGGAGGAGGAGGAGGAGGAGGAGCAGGAGGAGGAGGAGCAGCAGGAGGAGCAGGAGGAGGAAGAGCAGCAGGAGGAGGAGCAGGAGGAGGAGGAGGAGGAGGAGCAGGAACAGGAGGAGGAGCAGCAGGAGGAGGAGGAGCAGGAGGAGGAGCCTACCTGCAGGTGGAGGCTCTGGGCGTGCTGTCTGGCGTCCGGGTCAGAGCCAGGTCACACTGGTCCAGCAGCTCCAGAAGCTCCTCCTCCGTGGGCCCGCCCAGCGCTGTGAGACAACCAATGAGAAGCCCCGGTCACGCCACTGACCAATCACAGTGCTCGCAGCCGCCACACACACACACACACTGACCTCTGATGTCGACCTTGCCGGCGATCTCCATGGCGGTGGTCAGGTCCCACATCTGGATGCTGCCGTTGCCGTGGCCACTGAACAGGTAGCGGCGCGGCCGGGAGCCGATGCGGCTCGAGCCCTCGCACTCGTGCACCATGAAGGCCGTGATGGAGGCGCCGTCCACCGAGCGCACCTCACACACCCTGACACACACATACACACACACCTGGTTCAACACCTGTGCTCTCCTGCTCTTGTTCTCATCAACACTAGATTCACACAAAGACACACACACAAAGACACACACACACAAAGACACACACACAAAGACACACACACACACCTCTTCCCGTTGGACGACAGCCTCACGTAGAGTTTATCGGTGTCTGGTACGACTCTCTGGATGAACACCTGCTGGTCGTCTCTCTCTCCGTACGGACCTGAGCCCACAGAGCACAGTCACCCTCTGTGACCTCTGACCCCTGTGACCTCCACCAGAATATAATTAGGCCTTAAACCAGGGACACAACATACCTGGTGAAGAAATTGACAATAAAAGCTACTACTACTACAACTACAACATTAATAGAAACTCTTCTGAGGTTATTTAACTCGGTATCGGCCATTTGTTGATATTACATTCAGGAGGAAACATGATTTGACCTTTGACCCCTGAGGGCGTTACCTATCTCCGTGCCGGCGCTGCAGCCTCCGTGTCCGTCCACGTCGTCCAGGCTGAGGATCTTGAAGGAGGTGAGCGGCGTGGAGCCGGGCTGCGTGGAGATCATCCCTCTGAACCGGGTCACCGTCCACGTCCGCACGTGGTTGTTATCGGCACAGACTGAACACGAGACACCAGGTGTGTGTAGGATCGTACCTGAGACACCAGGTGTGTGTAGGATCGTACCTGAGACACCAGGTGTGTGTAGGATCGTACCTGAGACACCAGGTGTGTGTAGGATCGTACCTGAGACACCAGGTGTCTGTAGGATCGTACCTGAGACACCAGGTGTCTGTAGGATCGTACCTGAGACACCAGGTGTGTGTAGGATCGTACCTGAGACACCAGGTGTCTGTAGGATCGTACCTGAGACACCAGGTGTCTGTAGGATCGTACCTCAGACACCAGGTGTAGGATCGTACCTGAGACACCAGGTGTGTGGGATCGTACCTGAGACACCAGGTGTCTGTAGGATCGTACCTGAGACACCAGGTGTGTGTAGGATCGTACCTGAGACACCAGGTGTGTGGGATTCTGAGACACCAGGTGTCTGTGATCGTACCTGACACCAGGTGTCTGTGGGATCGTACCTGAGACACCAGGTGTGTGTAGGATCGTACCTGAGACACCAGGTGTGTAGGATCGTACCTGAGACACCAGGTGTCTGTGGGATCGTACCTGAGACACCAGGTGTGTGGGATCGTACCTCAGACACCAGGTGTGTGTAGGATCGCACCTGAGACACCAGGTGTGTGTGGATCGCACTCAGACACCAGGTGTGTGTAGGATCGTACCTGAGACACCAGGTGTCTGTAGGATCGTACCTCAGACACCAGGTGTGTGTAGGATCGTACCTGAGACACCAGGTGTGTGTAGGATCGTACCTGAGACACCAGGTGTCTGTAGGATCGTACCTCAGACACCAGGTGTGTGTAGGATCGTACCTGAGACACCAGGTGTGTGGGATCGTACCTGAGACACCAGGTGTCTGTAGGATCGTACCTGAGACACCAGGTGTGTGTAGGATCGTACCTGAGACACCAGGTGTCTGTAGGATCGTACCTGAGACACCAGGTGTCTGTAGGATCGTACCTCAGACACCAGGTGTGTGTAGGATCGTACCTCAGACACCAGGTGTGTGTAGGATCGTACCTGAGACACCAGGTGTGTAGGATCGTGCCTGAGACACCAGGTGTGTGTGGATCGTACCTGAGACACCAGGTGTGTGTGGGATCGCACCTGAGACACCAGGTGTGTGTGGATCGCCTGAGACACCAGGTGTCTGTAGGATCGTACCTGAGACACCAGGTGTGTGTAGGATCGTACCTGAGACACCAGGTGTGTGTAGGATCGTACCTGAGACACCAGGTGTCTGTAGGATCGTACCTGAGACACCAGGTGTGTGTAGGATCGCACTGAGACACCAGGTGTGTGGATCGTCTGAGACACCAGGTGTGTGTAGGATCGTACCTGAGACACCAGGTGTGTGTAGGATCGTACCTCAGACACCAGGTGTGTGTAGGATCGTACCTGAGACACCAGGTGTGTGTAGGATCGTACCTGAGACACCAGGTGTCTGTAGGATCGTACCTGAGACACCAGGTGTCTGTAGGATCGTACCTGAGACACCAGGTGTCTGTAGGATCGTACCTCAGACACCAGGTGTGTGTAGGATGGCGTACCTGAGACACCAGGTGTGTGTAGGATCGTACCTGAGACACCAGGTGTCTGTAGGATCGTACCTGAGACACCAGGTGTCTGTAGGATCGTACCTCAGACACCAGGTGTGTGTAGGATCGTACCTGAGACACCAGGTGTGTGTAGGATCGTACCTGAGACACCAGGTGTGTGTAGGATCGTACCTGAGACACCAGGTGTCTGTAGGATCGTACCTGAGACACCAGGTGTGTGTAGGATCGTACCTGAGACACCAGGTGTGTGTAGGATCGTACCTGAGACACCAGGTGTCTGTAGGATCGTACCTCAGACACCAGGTGTCTGTAGGATGTACCTCAGACACCAGGTGTGTGTGGGATCGTACCTGAGACACCAGGTGTAGGATCGTACCTGAGACACCAGGTGTGTGTAGGATCGTACCTGAGACACCAGGTGTCTGTAGGATCGTACCTGAGACACCAGGTGTCTGTAGGATCGTACCTGAGACACCAGGTGTGTGTAGGATCGTACCTGAGACACCAGGTGTGTGTAGGATCGTACCTGAGACACCAGGTGTGTGTAGGATCGTACCTGAGACACCAGGTGTCTGTAGGATTGTACCTCAGACACCAGGTGTGTGTAGGATCGTACCTGAGACACCAGGTGTAGGATCGTACCTGAGACACCAGGTGTGTGTAGGATCGTACCTCAGACACCAGGTGTGTGTAGGATCGTACCTGAGACACCAGGTGTGTGTAGGATCGTACCTGAGACACCAGGTGTCTGTAGGATCGTACCTCAGACACCAGGTGTGTGTAGGATCGTACCTGAGACACCAGGTGTCTGTAGGATCGTACCTCAGACACCAGGTGTGTGTAGGATCGTACCTGAGACACCAGGTGTGTAGGATCGTGCCTGAGACACCAGGTGTGTGTGGGATCGTACCTGAGACACCAGGTGTGTGTGGATCGACCTGAGACACCAGGTGTGTGTAGGATCGTACCTGAGACACCAGGTGACTGTAGGATCGCACCTGAGACACCAGGTGTGTGTAGGATCGCACTGAGACACCAGGTGTGTGTAGGATCGTACCTGAGACACCAGGTGTGTGTAGGATCGTACCTGAGACACCAGGTGTGTGTAGGATCGTACCTGAGACACCAGGTGTGTGTAGGATCGTACCTGAGACACCAGGTGTCTGTAGGATCGCCCTCAGACACCAGGTGTGTGTAGGATCGTACCTGAGACACCAGGTGTGTGTAGGATCGTACCTGAGACACCAGGTGTCTGTAGGATCGTACCTGAGACACCAGGTGTGTGTAGGATCGTACCTGAGACACCAGGTGTAGGATCGTACCTGAGACACCAGGTGTGTGTAGGATCGTACCTGAGACACCAGGTGTCTGTAGGATCGTACCTGAGACACCAGGTGTGTGTAGGATCGTACCTGAGACACCAGGTGTGTGTAGGATCGTACCTGAGACACCAGGTGTGTGTAGGATCGTACCTGAGACACCAGGTGTGTGGGATCGCACCTGAGACACCAGGTGTCTGTAGGATCGTACCTGAGACACCAGGTGTGTGTAGGATCGCACCTGAGACACCAGGTGTGTGTAGGATCGTACCTGAGACACCAGGTGTCTGTAGGATCGTACCTGAGACACCAGGTGTGTGTAGGATCGTACCTGAGACACCAGGTGTGTGTAGGATCGTACCTGAGACACCAGGTGTGTGTAGGATCGTACCTGAGACACCAGGTGTCTGTAGGATCGTACCTCAGACACCAGGTGTCTGTAGGATCGTACCTGAGACACCAGGTGTGTGTAGGATCGTACCTGAGACACCAGGTGTGTGTAGGATCGTACCTGAGACACCAGGTGTGTGTAGGATCGTACCTGAGACACCAGGTGTCTGTAGGATCGTACCTGAGACACCAGGTGTGTGTAGGATCGTACCTGAGACACCAGGTGTGTGTAGGATCGTACCTGAGACACCAGGTGTCTGTAGGATCGTACCTCAGACACCAGGTGTCTGTAGGATTGTACCTCAGACACCAGGTGTGTGTAGGATCGTACCTGAGACACCAGGTGTAGGATCGTACCTGAGACACCAGGTGTGTGTAGGATCGTACCTGAGACACCAGGTGTCTGTAGGATCGTACCTGAGACACCAGGTGTCTGTAGGATCGTACCTGAGACACCAGGTGTGTGTAGGATCGTACCTGAGACACCAGGTGTGTAGGATCGTACCTGAGACACCAGGTGTGTGTAGGATCGTACCTGAGACACCAGGTGTCTGTAGGATTGTACCTCAGACACCAGGTGTGTGTAGGATCGTACCTGAGACACCAGGTGTAGGATCGTACCTGAGACACCAGGTGTGTGTAGGATCGTACCTCAGACACCAGGTGTGTGTAGGATCGTACCTGAGACACCAGGTGTGTGTAGGATCGTACCTGAGACACCAGGTGTCTGTAGGATCGTACCTCAGACACCAGGTGTGTGTAGGATCGTACCTGAGACACCAGGTGTCTGTAGGATCGTACCTCAGACACCAGGTGTGTGTAGGATCGTACCTCAGACACCAGGTGTGTGTAGGATCGTACCTGAGACACCAGGTGTCTGTAGGATCGTACCTCAGACACCAGGTGTGTGTAGGATCGTACCTCAGACACCAGGTGTGTGTAGGATCGTACCTGAGACACCAGGTGTCTGTAGGATCGTACCTGAGACACCAGGTGTGTGTAGGATCGTACCTCAGACACCAGGTGTGTGTAGGATCGGATCGTACCTGAGACACCAGGTGTCTGTAGGATCGTACCTCAGACACCAGGTGTGTGTAGGATCGTACCTGAGACACCAGGTGTCTGTAGGATCGTACCTCAGACACCAGGTGTGTGTAGGATCGTACCTCAGACACCAGGTGTGTGTAGGATCGTACCTGAGACACCAGGTGTCTGTAGGATCGTACCTGAGATGAGGTGTTTCTCCGACAGCATGATCTTGGTGACGGAGCTGCGGTGGACGGAGAAGGTCTGGAAGAGCTGCGGCCCGGAGCCGACGGTCTCTGGGTGCTGAACGATGACCCGGACCGACCCGGCGCTGGTCCCATACGCGATCTCGATCCAGTTCCCGCTGTCACCTGATCACAGGACCAGAGCTTTAACCTCAGGTTCAACACGGCAGGTGGTCAGTTTGAGTAGGAGTAGAGTCAGTAGCACGAGAAGTAGCATTAACAGTAGCACTAGTACTAAGACTAGCACTAGTAGCATTATTAGCACTAGCACAAGTAGCACTAGCAGTAGTAATAGCATTAGCATTATTAGCACTAGCACAAGTAGCACTAGCAGTGATCGGTGTCTTAGCGTACTGGTTTTGGGGGTGAGGTAGACGCTGAGGGCAGTGATGGCGTCCTCCGTCGGGTCTCTGTACAGCTCCGTCACCAGCAGGTCGTTGTCCTTCATCCTCAGAGGAAACTTCTGCACATCTGACACACACACACACACACACACACACACACACACACACACACACACACACACACACACACACACACACACACACACACACACACACACACACACACACACACACACACACACACACACAGTCGGCGCTGGCTCTGAGCGGGTCCTCGCCCCAGCTGCTGCTGAGCCTCACCGATGTAGTAGATGGAGCCGTTGCTGCAGCCCAGGATGAGGAAGGAGCCGGCCGTGTCGTAGCTGCTGATGGGAACCACGTCCTGGTTCTGTTGAGACGGAGCGCCCAGGTGTCAGAGAACCTCCACGACCCAGGAGCTCGGAGCGGAGGCTCCACCCACCTGCCAGTGTTTGGTGACGGCGTTCCAAACCCCGACCTTCCCCGTGTGGCTGGTGGCGATCAGCTGGTTACCAACGAAGAAGAGAGCCTCCACCGGCACGTTCAGACTGAAGACGCCTGCCGGGAGGAAGACCCGTCAGTCACCTGTGGGTCACCTGGACCTCCTGGGGCCCCGCCCCCTGAGCATGTCGTCCTCACCGATCTCGTTGCCGTTGCCGTCGGGGCAGATGGCCCACAGGATGATCTCCGTCCCCGACGCCACGGCCACCATCTTGTCGTTGTCGCCCAGCGAGCCGGCCATCACTTTGGCGTTCAGCGCCACGCGGTCGATCACCCAGTCGAGACGAGGGGAGGTGAACACCTGCTGCCACCCGGTGGACTCCTTCACCCTGAGGGGGGGAGTTCACTGGTGTTTACCTGGACTCAGTGTTTACCTGGAGAGGACTCAGTGTTTACCTGGACTCAGTGTTTACCTGGAGAGGACTCAGTGTCTACCTGGAGAGGACTCAGTGTTTACCTGGAGAGGACTCAGTGTTTACCTGGAGAGGACTCAGTGTTTACCTGGAGAGGACTCAGTGTCTACCTGGAGAGGACTCAGTGTTTACCTGGAGAGGACTCAGTGTTTACCTGGAGAGGACTCAGTGTTTACCTGGAGAGGACTCAGTGTCTACCTGGAGAGGACTCAGTGTCTACCTGGAGAGGACTCAGTGTCTACCTGGAGAGGACTCAGTGTTTACCTGTAGCAGACGACAAACTGTGCGTAGGCCACAGCGATCCAGTTGTGATGACCACAGATGATCCGAACCATGCCGGTGTCTGACAACTGACCTGCACACACACACACACACACACACAGACACACAGACACACACAGACACACAGAGACACACACACACAGACACACACACACACACATCAGAGGCTATTAATAGGGCAGGATTCTAACATGTCTGTGTGTGTGTGTGTGTCTCTGTGTGTGTGTGTGTGTGTGTCTCTGTGTGTGTGTCTCTGTGTGTGTGTGTGTCTCTGTGTGTGTGTCTCTGTGTCTCTGTGTGTGTGTCTCTGTGTCTGTGTGTGTGTCTCTCTGTGTGTGTGTCTCTGTGTCTCTGTGTGTGTGTCTCTGTGTGTGCGTGTGTGTCTCTCTGTGTGTGTGTCTCTGTGTCTCTGTGTGTGTGTCTCTGTGTGTGTGTGTGCTGCCCACCCCCCGGCGTCCTCTCCTCGGTGCTGGTCCGGACCCCGGCGGTCCCCAGGTTGGGCGGCATGGTGTTGCTGCGGCGGACCGGCGCTCTGTCGGCCAACGCCACGCGGCACGCCATGAACTGAGAGCCCGCCACGCTGTGACGGTTACGACGCTTAGCGGGGTACACTGGAGGAGAGGAGGAGGAGGAGGAGAGGGGAGGAGAGGAGAGGAGAGGAGAGGAGGAGGGGGAGGAGGAAGAAACATTATTTTTTTAAAGAAACATTTACCAGCTGTACAGCTGTGTGGGTGGAGTACCTGGTGGAGGCAGCTACATACAGGTGTGTGTGTGGGTGGAGTACCTGGTGGAGGCACCTACATACAGGTGTGTGTGGGTGGAGTACCTGGTGGAGGCAGCTACATACAGGTGTGTGTGTGGGTGGAGTACCTGGTGGAGGCAGCTACATACAGGTGTGTGTGTGGGTGGAGTACCTGGTGGAGGCAGCTACATACAGGTGTGTGTGTGGGTGGAGTACCTGGTGGAGGCAGCTACATACAGGTGTGTGTGGGTGGAGTACCTGGTGGAGGCAGCTACATACAGGTGTGTGTGTGGGTGGAGTACCTGGTGGAGGCAGGTATCCGTTGAACAGAACGTTCCCACAGGAGGATCGGTCCAGCTCGTCACACAGCTGCAGCTTACGCACTGGAGAGAGAGTGTGAGTGTGTCTCTGTGTGTGAGTGTGTCTCTGTGTGTGAGTGTGTGTCTGTGTGTGTGTGTCTCTGTGTGAGTGTGTGTCTCTGTGTCTCTGTGTGTGAGTGTGTCTCTGTGTGTGTGTGTGTGTGAGTGTGTCTCTGTGTGTGTCTCTGTGTGTGAGTGTGTGTCTCTGTGTGTGAGTGTGTGTGAGTGTGTCTCTGTGTGAGTGTGTGTGAGTGTGTGTGTGTGCCTGCCTCTGTGTGTGAGTGTGTGTGTGTGTGTGTTTGTGTGTGTGTGTGTGAGAGTGTGTGTGTCTGTGTGTGTGTGTGTGTGAGTCTCACCCAGCGGGGTGATCCCGTAGAACTCGGCCTCGTGCATGAGCATGTTCACGTTGATGGATCGAGGCTGAAGGTCTTTGGTCCTCAAGAAGTTGAGGATCGTAGCGAAAAGAGAAGGATCTCTATCTATGAAGATCTGACACACACACACACACACAGTTATTACACACACACAGTTATTACACACAGTTATTACACACACACGCAGTTATTACACACACAGTTATTATACACACACACAATTACACAGTTATTACACAAACACACACGCAGTTATTACACAGTTATTACACACACACACAGTTATTACACACACACAGTTATTACAGTTATTACACACAGTTATTACACAGTTATTACAAACACACAGTTATTACACAGTTATTACAAACACACAGTTATTACACACAGTTATTACAGTTATTACACACAGTTATTACACAGTTATTACACACAGTTATTACACAGTTATTACACACAGTTATTACACACACAATTACACACACAATTACACACAGTTATTACACACAGTTATTACACACACACAGTTATTACACACACAGTTATTACACAGTTATTATACACAGTTATTACACACAGTTATTACACAGTTATTACACACACAGTTATTACACAGTTATTATACACACAGTTATTACACAGTTATTATACACACAGTTATTACACACTCCCCCCCCCCCCACACACTCAACTCACAGCTCCGGTTTCATCCTTCAGAGTTGAGATTCTTCCGCTCAGAAGACTGAAACAGAACAACAACATCACACTGTGTTTGTTTGTTGTTGTTGTTGTTGTTCCCTGAAATAGGTTTCACTCATGTCACTGTTGCCCGTCGTCATGGTAACACAGTGTAAATGTAACGTGTTGTTCACCTGGAGAAGAAGGAGTCAGGAACCCAGGTGAGTGTCTGTCTGGAGGTGCTGAACCTGTAAACAAACAAACAAACAAACAGTCTTCACTCTTCTTCAACTACTGCACTCTCTCTCTCATCCCTCTCTCTCTCTCCCTCTTTCACCCTCTCCCTCTCTCATCCCTCCCTCTCTCATCCCTCTCCCTCCAACCCTCTCTCATCCCTCTCTCTCCCACCTCTCTCTCATCACTCTCTCTCCCACCTCTCCCTCTCTCTCTCTCCCTCTCTCATCCCTCTCTCATCCCTCCCTCTCTCATCCCTCTCTCATCCCTCTCCCTCCAACCCTCTCTCATCCCTCTCTCTCCCACCTCTCTCTCATCACTCTATCTCCCACCTCTCCCTCTCTCTCTCATCCCTCTCTCAACCCTCTCTCACCCCTCTCTCCCTCCCACCTTCTCTCTCTCCCACCTCTCCCTCTCTCTCATCCCTCTCTCAACCCTCTCCCTCCCACCCTCTCTCTCTCATCCCTCTCTCCCCCTCCCACCCTCTATCATCCCTCTCCCTCCCACCCTCTCTCATCCCTCTCTCTCCCTCCCTCTCTTCCTCATCTCTCTCTCACCCCTCTCCCTCACACCCTCTCTCTCCCACCTCTCTCTCTCAACCCTCTCCCTCCCACCCTCTCTCTCATCCCTCTCTCTCTCACCCCTCTCTCTCCCTCCCTCTCTCCCTCATCTCTCCCTCCCTCTCTCCCACCTCTCTCTCTCATCTCTCTCTCAACCCTCTCCCTCCCTCTCTCATCCCTCTCTCTCCCACCCTCTCTCATCTCTCTCTCTCTCTCCCTGACAAAAGAATGAGTCTCTCACAGGATGAGCTAACGCTAGTTAGCATTAGCTTACAGTTGTAACCTAAGTGAAGAAACGCGCCATAAAACGACCTAAAGTGGAGTTATTGATGAGTTATTGGTTCTTTGTTGATACGTTTAGTTATCAAAGAGTGGGTCTCGTGTTTAAAGCCTCGTAAAGAAGGATTAACGCGTTAAAACACCGCCTAAGCTCCGGTTCCCGGTTCTTTCCGGTTCTCACCTCTTCCCGCCCACGTTCAGGTGGATGATGTCACCGCTCCTCGCGCTGCCGGGCTTCATCTTTACAACAACTCTTTATATTTTAATACATTTTGGGGTTAAATTGGGGAGCCGCTCTTGTTTTCATCTCAACTTCCTGTCGCGAGGAGGCGGAGGGGCGGAGGGAAACCCCGTAGTGGCCTCAGCATCAGGGGCGGAGGGAAACCCCGGAGCGGAGCGCTGGACCGGACTACAACCAGAGCATTTCCCAATGGAAAACAACTCTATACATAGATATTACTATTATTAGAAAAAATATAGATATAAATTATTATTATTAAAAATATACATAGATATATATTTACATTTATAACAATATATAATATGATAACATACTATTAATATATATTATGTATACATATTTCTTTAATGGAAGCCCATTTCCGTATGGAAAAGAAAAACTGCAAATGTAATCAAATTCAGCACAAAAAAGCCTCTTTGAAATAAATGAGCATGAATAATCAGAAATAAATACACCAATTAAAAGAACGAAAAAGGGCAAAAACTGATTTGTATTTATTGTTTTTTAAATAAATGATCCAAGTTTGTTAATACATTTCTTGAATGAAGTGATATATTTATTCCAGCATTTATTTATATCTTTAGTTATTTTGTCATGTCTTTAAATGTGGTGAAATGTTATTGATTATCAACATTAATTTGTAAATAAATAGATGTGGAGATACATAAATATACCAATATATAGTAAAATAGACAATAACAAAATAAATTATAAAAGATATCTACGGTGAGTGTTGGATTATTTTGAGTCTGAATCATAAAAATAGAAAACAAATATCCGTGAATGTCTCATATTTATAGCATCAAAGATCTGAACCCCGTAAAGCTAAAGAAAGATCAAAGATCTTCTCCGCAGCTGTTTGATCCCAGGTGAACAGAGATGCTCCACTTCCTCCGCTGCTGCTCACAGATCTTCATCCTCACAGCTGGACGCTTCCTCCCATTCTCTTCCAGAGCCGGGGGGGGGGGGGGGGGGGAATACCAGAGCATCAACATCTCTTCTGCTGTAACACACAGAGGGTCAATAGAGATCAATAACGGTCAATAGGGATTGATAAGAGGGATCAATAAGGGTCAATAGAGATCAATAAGGGTCAATAGGGATCGATAAGGGTCAATAGAGATCAATAAGGGTCAATAGGGATCGATAAGAGGGATCAATAAGGGTCAATAGAGATCAATAAGGGTCAA
>NC_079407.1:1100018-1107518 GCF_029220125.1 Pseudoliparis swirei
ATGTCCTTGTTTCTTCATGTCCTTTCATCCTTATGTCCTTATTTCTTCATGTCCTTTCATCCTTATGTCCTTGTTTTCTTGTGTCCTTATGTACTTATGAATTATTCTCCTTCCTCTATCTCTAAGGCTCCTACAGAGGAAACTCATCTCCTTACTCTATCTCTAAGGCTCCTACAGAGGAACCTCATCTCCTTCCTCTATCTCTAAGGCTCCTACAGAGGAACCTCATCTCCTTCCTCTATCTCTAAGGCTCCTAGAGGAACCTCATCTCCTTCCTCTATCTCTAAGGCTCCTAGAGGAACCTCATCTCCTTACTCTATCTCTAAGGCTCCTAGAGGAACCTCATATCCTTACTCTATCTCTAAGGCTCCTAGAGGAACCTCATCTCCTTCCTCTATCTCTAAGGCTCCTACAGAGGAAACTCATCTCCTTACTCTATCTCGAAGGCTCCTACAGAGGAACCTCATCTCCTTACTCTATCTCTAAGGCTCCTAGAGGAACCTCATCTCCTTCCTCTATCTCTAAGGCTCCTACAGAGGAAACTCATCTCCTTACTCTATCTCTAAGGCTCCTACAGAGGAACCTCATCTCCTTCCTCTATCTATAAGGCTCCTAGAGGAACCTCATCTCCTTCCTCTATCTCTAAGGCTCCTAGAGGAACCTCATCTCCTTACTCTATCTCTAAGGCTCCTAGAGGAACCTCATCTCCTTCCTCTATCTCTAAGGCTCCTACAGAGGAACCTCATCTCCTTCCTCTATCTCTAAGGCTCCTAGAGGAACCTCATCTCCTTACTCTATCTCTAAGGCTCCTAGAGGAACCTCATCTCCTTACTCTATCTCTAAGGCTCCTACAGAGGAACCTCATCTCCTTCCTCTATCTCTAAGGCTCCTACAGAGGAACCTCATCTCCTTACCCTATCTCTAAGTGTTATGTGTTGGTGTGGAGATTGAACCCAAACGCAGACGGACACCAGCTGGAATAGAATCAGTGCTTTTTATTCCAAAAACAAGGCAAAACAGAAATAACAAAAAGGCAGGGGTCTCAGACCAAAGTCTCTTGCTCCGAGGTCGGGAGGGAAGCTCGACCGAACACTCAACAAAAAGGAAAGAATAGTCAAAGTGGGCTCCTCACTCAGGTGACGACCGTGTCTCTACACTGAGCGAAAAACAAAACAAAGTACCCGGCTACAGAGGAACGACGAGAAGATGAACTCACAGGGCGAGTGGACGTACGGACTGGCCTCAGGTTGGTAAACCAACGACCTGACAGTGAGTAAGAGCAGGGCCAGGGTATTTAAGCCAGCTGGAGATGATCAGGTGAGATGAGCCCCAGCTGGCTCTTCTGGAGGAAGGCGTGACAGTGGGCGGAGTTCGGAGGAGGGAAACTGCAGGGGAGACAGAGATCCTAACAGTACCCCCCCCTCAATGGGAGCCTCTTGGCGAACCGCCCGGTCTGCCGGGGTTCTGGTGATGATAATCACGGATCAATGCCGGATCCAGGATCCGAGACCGAGGCACCCAGCAGCGCCTCGGGACCATACCCTCCCAATCGACAAGGTATTGAAACCCTCTGCCACGCCGTGAACCTCCAGGAGGCGGCTCACCGTATAGGCCGGGCCTCCTCCAATGAGTCGGGGGTGGAGGGGGTTTGGACGGAGGGTTCAGCGGGCTGGAAACCACGGGCTTGAGGAGGGAGACATGAAACACCGGGTGGATTCTCATGCAGCGGGGTAACTGAAGCTTGACTGCGACAGGGTTGATTATGGATGTGATGGGAAAGGGGCCGATGTACCGGGGGGCGAGCTTCTTGGACTCGGTATGAAGAGGGATGTCTCTTGTGGAGAGCCACACTTCTTGTCCGATGCGGTAGACGGGCAGGAGCACGGCGTCGATCCGCCATCCTCTTGTTCCGGTCTGCCGTGCGAAGCAGGGCAGCCCGGGTCTCTCTCCATACCCGCCTACACCGACGGGCATTGTGCTGGACGGAGGGGACCGCCACCTCGCGCTCCTGGCTGGGAAAAAGAGGTGGTTGGTAGCCTAATGAGGCCTCAAATGGGGACAGTCCCCGGTGGCCGTGAGGTGTGGGCATTGTGGGCATATTCCACCCATGATAGGTGCTGGCTCCAGGAGGAGGGTTGGCAGCAGTCACGCACCTGAGCATGGCCTCTAGTTCCTGGTTCAGCCCTCCGTTTGGCCATTAGTTTGTGGGTGGAACTCTGAAGAGACGCTGACCGTGGTGTCGAGGGTCCGGAAGAACGCCTTCCAGACCTGAGGAGAACTGCGGACCACGGTCTGAGACGATGTCCGCAGGGATGCCATGGAGCCGAAGACGTGCAGGGTGAGGAGATCCGTGGTCTCTCGGGCAGACGGGAGCTTGGGCAGTGGGATGAAGTGTGCAGCCTTGGAAAACCGGTCCACCACGGTTAAAATCACAGTGTGACCATTAGAGGGGGGAAGGCCAGTGACAAAATCCACTGCAATGTGGGACCACGGCCGTTGGGGAACGGGGAGTGGTCTTAGCAAGCCTGAGGGAGGCCGGTGTGAGGTCTTGCTGCGAGCGCACGTGGTACAGGCCTGGACATACGCTCGGGTGTCCCCTTCGAGGGAAGGCCACCAGAAGGCATGGCGCAGCCAATTTATTGTACGCCGTATACCGGGGTGGCCGGAGAGTCGGGAGTCGTGAGCCCATCGCAGAACCCGGAACGGACAGGCGGGGAACAAACAGGCGGTCTGGAGGTCCCCTCCGGGACCAGGTTCGTGAGCTGGGCTTCACGAACTGCCGCCTCGATCTCCCAGGTGACGGCTCCGAGCACGGATGAAGCTGGCAGGATCGTATCCGGAGTGGGGTTCCATTGGCACGGGTAAACTGACGGGAGAGGCGTCTGGCTTAGTGGTCTTGTGGCCTGGGCGGTAAGTGATTAAAAAATTGAATCTGGCGAAGAATAAGGCCCAGCGAGCCTGGCGAGAGTTGAGGCGTCTGGCTGAGTGGATATATTCCAAGTTTCTATGGTCAGTCCAAATGATGAAGGGTGTACCGCCCTCCAACCAATGCCTCCACTCCTCCAAAGCCAGTTTAATAGCCAGCAACTCCCGGTTGCCAACATCGTAGTTCTTCTGCGCAGAGGAGAGTTTACGCGAAGAACGCACAGGGGTGGAGCTTAGAGTCGGACCCGGACCGTTGGGATAGGATGGCTCCAACTCCGGTGTCAGAGGCATCCACCTCGACGACAAACTGACGGGTCTCGTCGGGGTGGACCAGGATAGGGGCTGAGGCAAACCGCTCCTTAAGGGTTTGGAAAGCCCTGTCTGCCTCAGGAGTCCAGGTATACTCCACCTTAGGGGAGGTGAGTTGAGTCAGGGGGTTGGCTATGCGGCTGTAGTCCCGAATGAAGCGCCGGTAGAAGTTGGCGAACCCCAGGAACTGCTGGAGCTGTCGCGACGAGGGTACCGCCACTCCGTTACTGCTTTTACCTTCTCGGGTCCTTTCTGAGCTGGCCCTCCTCGATGATAAAGCCCAGGAACTGCACAGAGGACACGTGAAACTCGCACTTCTCGGCCTTTACAAAGAGTTGGTTCTCCAGCAGGCGTTGTAAAACCTGACGGACATGGCAGCTGTGCTCTTGTGGGTCTGAGGAGAAAATGAGGATGTCATCCAGGTATACGAACACAAAACGGTTTAGGAAGTCACGGAGGACATCATTAACCAAGGCTTGGAACACGGCGGGGCATTGGTTAACCCAAAGGCATTACCAGATACTCAAAGTGGCCCAAGGGTGTGTTGAATGCGGTCTTCCATTCGTCCCCTCCGTATCCGCACAAGGTGATAGGCATTACGGAGGTCCAGTTTAGTGAAGATCTTGGCGCTGGCTAGGATTCAAAGACAGAGGTGATAAGTGGTAATGGGTACTTGTTCTTAATGGTTATTTGGTTCAAACCTCTGAAGTCGATGCAGGGACGAAGGCTCCGATCCTTCTTGGTGACGAAGAAGAAGCCCGCCCCAGAGGGAGGAAGAGGGCCGATAATCCCTGCAGCGAGAGAGTCGGTAATGTATGTCTCCATCGACTGCTCAGGTCTAGAAAGGTTATACAGACGGCTAGTAGGGAGTGGTGCGCCGGGAGCAGGTCAATTGTGCAGTCGAGGGACGATGGGAAGGTAGTGAAAGGCCCGCTTCTTGTTGAAAACCTCCTTTAGGTCCAGATACTCACAGGGACGGAGGAGAGAGTAGGCTCGGTGTCCGTGGGTTGAGCTGAGGGTCCGACGGGAAACTGCTGATCTGAGACAGCGGGAGAGACAGGTGGGACTCCAACCAGTAATCTTGCTCTCAACCCAGTTGATTTGGGGTTGTGGTCTCTGAGCCACGGGTGTCCCAAAATCAGAGGCGCTTTGGCGTAGGGAACACGTAGAATCGGATGTCCTGGCGGTGATTACCTGACACGAGGAGCGATAAGGGCCGGGTCTGGTGTGTAATCCTGGCCAGCGGGCTGCCATCTAACGCGTTCACCAGCAGGGCACGGTCCAGGGTCTCCACTGGAATCCCTTCTCTCTCAACAAGAGTGGAGTCCAAAAGGTTCTGTTCCGCCCCCGAATCGATGAGCACAGACAGGTGCATAGGGCCGGACGGTAGGTGCAGAGTAGCTGGGAACAGGGACTGAGACTTGGGGCGGGGAACTCTAGAGTCGCCGCCAATATCCCCAGTCTTATTGGCGAGCCCTCTCTTTGGGCGGACGGGCACTCTGGAACGCGGTGTCCCAGTTCACCACAATAAAGACAGACTCCTGCGCGGATGCGTCGATCTCTCTCCTCCTGGGAGAGGCGAGTCTGCCCTAGCTGCATCGGCTCCTCCAGATCCATAGGTGGCGCCACCAGCTGTGGTGGGCGGGGGTAACCGGTGCTGTTGCGGTGAGGTGAGTCTGGGAACCGGAAACTGGGAGTGGAGACCGTCGGGCGCACAGGATTGTGATACCTGTAGGACCTCTCCCGATGGCGCTCTCGAATTCGGGTGTCCAGACGTACAGAAAGCGAAATGAGTTCATCCAGAGACTCGGGTTCATCAAGCAGCATGAGTTCGTCCTTCAGGCGGTCTGAAAGACTGTTCAAAATCCCTCGTAGTGGCAACTTGTCCCAACCGGACTCGCGGCCAGAATCCGGAAGTCCACAGCGAAATCAGCGGCGCTGGTAGTTCCTAAGCGGACCTGGAGCAAACGTTGAACTGCATCTTGAGCGTGAACCGGGTGGTCAAAAACCTTCTTAAACTCTCCAATAAACCACTCGTAGATGATCTGCTCTGAACAACGACGGTCGAGCCATGCCTCGGCCCAGACTAGAGCTCTTCCGCGTAGCAATCCCACCGTATAAGCCACCTTAGCGTAGTCCGAAGCATAAGTACGGGGCTGCTGATTAAAAACAAATCTGCACTGGAGCAGGAACCCACGACAGCCCCCCGATGCTCCGTTATAGGGGTCTGGTGAGGGAACAAAACACTCACGGTTGCGAGCTGTATCCTCATGAACAGGTTGCTGGGGAGGCGAGGGACGCGCTAGCTCCTGCATTCTGCCCCCAATGTCTGTCACTTGTGTCCCGATCGCTTGCTGAGACTCCCTTAAGTCCTGCAGCTGATTATGGCGATCTCCCAGGAGGTTACCTTGGTTGAAAACCGCCCTCTGCAGATGTTCTGCAGAGGAAGCTGCTGCCGCTGCTGGGTCCATTGTTGGTCAGGTCGTTCTGTTATGTGTTGGTGTGGAGATTGAACCCAAACGCAGACGGACACCAGCTGGAATAGAATCAGTGCTTTTTATTCCAAAAACAAGGCAAAACAGAAATAACAAAAAGGCAGGGGTCTCAGACCAAAGTCTCTTGCTCCGAGGTCGGGAGGGAAGCTCGACCGAACACTCAACAAAAAGGAAAGAATAGTCAAAGTGGGCTCCTCACTCAGGTGACGACCGTGTCTCTACACTGAGCGAAAAACAAAACAAAGTACCGGTCTACAGAGTAACGACGAGAAGATGAACTCACAGGGCGAGTGGACGTACGGACTGGCCTCAGGTTGGTAAACCAACGACCTGACAGTGAGTAAGAGCAGGGCCGGGGTATTTAAGCCAGCTGGAGATGATCAGGTGAGATGAGCCCCAGCTGGCTCTTCTGGAGGAAGGCGTGACAGTGGGCGGAGTTCGGAGGAGGGAAACTGCAGGGGAGACAGAGATCCTAACACTAAGGCTCCTAGAGGAACCTCATCTCCTTCCTCTATCTCTAAGGCTCCTAGAGGAACCTCATCTCCTTCCTCTATCTCTAAGGCTCCTAGAGGAACCTCATCTCCTTACTCTATCTCTAAGGCTCCTAGAGGAACCTCATCTCCTTACTCTATCTCTAAGGCTCATAGAGGAACCTCATCTCCTTCCTCTATCTCTAAGGCTCATAGAGGAACCTCGTCTCCTTACTCTATCTCTAAGGCTCCTAGAGGAACCTCATCTCCTTACTCTATCTCTAAGGCTCCTAGAGGAACCTCATCTCCTTCCTCTATCTCTAAGGCTCCTAGAGGAACCTCGTCTCCTTCCTCTATCTCTAAGGCTCCTACAGAGGAACCTCATCTCCTTACTCTATCTCTAAGGCTCCTAGAGGAACCTCATCTCCTTACTCTATCTCTAAGGCTCCTAGAGGAACCTCATCTCCTTCCTCTATCTCTAAGGCTCCTACAGAGGAACCTCATTTCCATACTCTATCTCTAAGGCTCTTAGAGGAACCTCATCTCCTTACTCTTTCTCTAAGGCTCCTAGAGGAACCTCATCTCCTTACTCTATCTCTAAGGCTCCTACAGAGGAACCTCATCTCCTTCCTCTATCTCTAAGGCTCCTACAGAGGAACCTCATCTCCTTCCTCTATCTCTAAGGCTCCTAGAGGAACCTCATCTCCTTCCTCTATCTCTAAGGCTCCTAGAGGAACCTCATCTCCTTACTCTATCTCTAAGGCTCCGAGAGGAACCTCATCTCCTTACTCTATCTCTAAGGCTCCTAGAGGAACCTCGTCTCCTTCCTCTATCTCTAAGGCTCCTACAGAGGAACCTCATCTCCTTCCTCTATCTCTAAGGCTCCTACAGAGGAACCTCAACTCCTTCCTCTATCTCTAAGGCTCCTAGAGGAACATCATCTCCTTCCTCTATCTCTAAGGCTCCTAGAGGAACCTCATCTCCTTCCTCTATCTCTAAGGCTCCTAGAGGAACCTCATCTCCTTCCTCTATCTCTAAGGCTCCTACAGAGGAACCTCATCTCCTTCCTCTATCTCTAAGGCTCCTAGAGGAACCTCATCTCCTTCCTCTATCTCTAAGGCTCCTACAGAGGAACCTCATCTCCTTCCTCTATCTCTAAGGCTCCTAGAGGAACCTCGTCTCCTTCCTCTATCTCTAAGGCTCCTACAGAGGAACCTCATCTCCTTCCTCTATCTCTAAGGCTCCTACAGAGGAACCTCAACTCCTTCCTCTATCTCTAAGGCTCCTAGAGGAACATCATC
>NC_079407.1:1112518-1117801 GCF_029220125.1 Pseudoliparis swirei
GTTCCCTTCAGCCTCGACCGGTTCCCTTCAGCCTCGACCGGTTCCTTTCAGCCTCGACCGGTTCCCTTCAGCCTCGATCTGTTCCCTTCCACCTCGATCGGTTCCCTTCAGCCTCGACCGGTTCCCTTCAGCCTCGACCGGTTCCCTTCAGCCTCGATCGGTTCCTTTCAGCCTCGATCGGTTCCCTTCAGCCTCGACCGGTTCCCTTCAGCCTCGACCGGTTCCTTTCAGCCTCGACCGGTTCCCTTCAGCCTCGACCGGTTCCCTTCAGCCTCGACCAGTTCCTTTCAGCCTCGACCGGTTCCCTTCCACCTCGATCTGTTCCCTTCCACCTCGATCGGTTCCCTTCAGCCTTGATCGGTTCCTTTCAGCCTCGATCGGTTCCCTTCAGCCTCGACCGGTTCCTTTCAGCCTCGACCGGTTCCCTTCAGCCTCGACCGGTTCCCTTCAGCCTCGACCGGTTCCTTTCAGCCTCGACCGGTTCCCTTCAGACTCGATCTGTTCCCTTCCACCTCGATCGGTTCCCTTCAGCCTCGATCGGTTCCTTTTTTCCCGTCCTGATTCATTTCAAACTATTTCAGATCGTCCGGCACCATGGCGGCGTCCTCTGGTCCCAACCGGACCAACGGCAGCGGCTCGTCCGCGTGCGACCGGGTCCACGGCTCGGCCCATGTGCTCCTCCTGCTGGTGTACACGCTGGTGTTCCTGGTGAGTCTCCGTCTGGACGCGTCCTGCCCGGCAACCGGCCAGTCAGCGTCTCCCTGTGCTCCTCAGGCGGGGCTGCTCCTCAACGGCTTCACGCTGAAGGTCTACTTCTGCCGGGCGCCGCGGCCGGCGGCCAGCAGCGTGACCGTCTACCTGAAGAACCTGGCGGCCGCCGACTTCCTGGTCAGCCTCTGTCTGCCCATGCGGATCACCAACTATGCCAGCGGCTCCGCCTCCGTCCGCCGGGTCTACTGCACCTTCGGAGCCTCGGCCTTCTACCTGAACATGTACGCCAGCATCGCGTTCATGGGCTACATCGCAGCCAACAGGTAGGAGGTCCTTCAGCAGCTCCAGAACACGCAGCATCATCAGGACGCTGGTTCCCTTCTTCTGAGTGAACCATCGCTACTCTGATGGTTCCCTGGAACCTGGACGACCTCAGACTCTCAGCTATGAAGAGAGAGGAACGTGTTCTCCGGGAGCAGCGGAGGATGTGAGATGTTTGCTGAGAAAACCTCAAGATGTGGTTTCACTGGTCGGCTTCAAGTCAACATTGAGATGTCATGTTGGTGTTCAGAGGACCTGCTGAACACGTCCGGTTTCATGAACACAAACATGAACCGGAACTGTGAGAAAGCAGAACCCTCCAGACCACTTGAACTCACCACGTTCTGCTGAAAAGAGGAAGCTCAGGATCTAGGTCCAAACCCCTCTGGTGGTTCCTCTTCTTGTGATGGAAGCCTTCGTCAGAAAGATGAAGACGAGAAGAAGGTTTTAGGGGCTGTTTGGGGCTTAATGCCGAGGTCTGGGGGGTCCAACCTAAACCGGCTTGTCAGTGAGCAACATGTGTTGTGACTCCTCCCCCTCCAGGTACCTGAAGATCGTCCGTCCTCGAGGAACTCACTTCCTGGAGACGGTGCGCGCCGCCCACGTCATCTCCGGCGTGACGTGGGTTCTCCTCCTGGCCACCATGGCCGCCTACGTCGCCCTGTCGCTCCTCACCGAGGAGGCGCCGCCCCTCGCCGAGGAGGCGCCGCCGGCCTCCGCCCTGAGCTGCGAGGTGCTGCACAGCCGGCCGCTCGCCCTCTTCTACAAAGCGGTCCACTGCGCCTCGGCCGCCGTCTTCCTGCTGGTCCTGGTCTCGCTGGTCTTCTTCTACCACGCCGTCTCCCGCCGGCTGGCGCTGGCGCAGCGGCAGGAGCCGGCGTCCTCTGGGTCCACCAAGCTGGCCGAGTCCCGCAGGAACATGCGTGTGCTGGTGGGCGTGTTCTGCGTGTGCTTCGTGCCGTACCACCTGGTCCGCCTGCCCTACGCCTTCCTGCGCAGGCGGTGCTGGTGGAGCCACGCTCTCTTCTACCTGAAGGAGCTGACCGTCATGGTGTCGGTGCTCAACGTCTGCCTGGACCCGCTCATCTACTTCCTGTTCTGCAAGGCCTTCCGGGCCCAGATGAGCCCGGGGAGGCGGCTCCGCCCCCCGCGGACCGCGCCGCAGGCGACCGCCGGCGAGAGGAGGAGCAGCGACGGCTGGCTGAGGGCCAGCAGGAAGACGTCGCTCACCACCTCCACCAGGTGTCACCCCCACAGCACCGAGCCGCGGAACCTCTGAGCCACGAGAAGCTGCCGGGCGTCAGGCTGCTGACTCAGGGTTGTGGGTTTGACTCCCACGCGGCCTCCCGGTGCCTTCAGGGACTTTGTTCACCTCGACGCTCTGAAATAAACACGTTCACTTCTCATTTAGTACTACTGAAGTACTACAATAATTATGACTCGAAGTATTATAATACGTTCTGATGTAAATAAACTAAACAAATGGCTCAATAAATGAAGTAAAAGGAGAAACATTAAATTAGTTCAGAGTGTCATTCTGATCTTTGACCAGCAGGCGGCGGCAGAGACCAGACTCTCTATAATCTTTACAACAACAGTTATTTAAATAAAGCTGCCGCAGTGATAACTTCAATATATAATGATAACAATAAGAATATAGTAGATACATATTTACATAAGAATTATGAATTTTTAGATAAAATTACCTTGAATTAATTAAGATTCAGTTGTCATGTGTAGTTATACATCATAATGACATAATAATAATATATAATAATAGTAGTAGTAATAATAATAATATATACGGCTGAAAACATTCAAGCTTTAAAAAAACAAAAAACAAAGAACAAGAACAACAAGGTGGAGGAGTTCCTCCTGACCGGCTGTCGGTCAGACACACCTGGACCGGAGGAGGAGGAGCAGGAGGCCTGATGAAGAGATGCTGAGATGGAGCCAACCGTCAGGATGAAGAGATCAAAGCCCCGATGTGAGTCTTTATTCATTTATTGGTTTCTCTCCTCGTGAATCCTTTGTTTTCATGATTTGTCTCGTCGTCGGTGGACAAACATTTATCAGGTGAATTATGAACTTTTTATTTATTTTTAAAAACAAAACATGTTTTTGTGAATAAAGTGTTTTTGAAAAATCAAAACAAATCTCTCTCTCTCTTTTCTTTCTCTCCTTTTTAAGGCACAAAACCAGACGAACCATTTATAGAGCGAGAGGAAGAGATGAAGGTCACACGGTGCCGTGGGAACAGAAATACAACACACACACACTCTCTCACACACACACACACACTCACACACTCACACACACACACACTCTCTCACACACACACACACACACACTTTCTCACACGCACTCACACACACACACACACACACACACACACACACACACACACACACACTCACCTCACACACACATATACACAAACACACACAGATACACTCACACACACACTCACACACACACTCTCACACTCACACACACACACTCACACACACACACACTCTCACACACACACACACACACTCACACACACACTCACACACACACACACACACACACACACACACACTCTCTCACACACACACACACACAGGCTCTCAGTGACTCAGAGGCTGTTTTCTAAAACGAGTGTGAGAAATATGAAGTGCTGAGATGGAAAATACTTGAGATGGTTCTGTGTTTATTTGTGACGTCAGTTTCAGACTTGACCTCCATGTTGGTTCATCTTCATGAGTCAGAGATGACCCCCCCCCCCTCATAAGAGGCTGACAAAACGACCTAATTCATGGAGTCAACACACACACAGACACACACTGATGACCTTTGACCTCTGGCTCTCCTCTCACACGGCGCACTGAGCCTCGTTACATTCCACCGGGTCTGGAGGTTTCTCAAGATGGCTGCCGCCGTGTCATGAGCCGTGGAAACGTGGTCGCTTCTTAGAGATGGAATATCAATCTGAGCCGCGGGGACGCTGACACAGGAAGTAGCCGAGACACGGAAACCCCGAACACATGAAGCGTAGACTTCTGTACAACCAGAGGAGTCGCCCCCTGGTGGTCAGGAGAGAGAATGCAGCTTTAACACCTGAAGCACAGACTTCTATACAACCAGAGGAGGCGCCCCCTGGTGGTCAGGAGAGAGAATGCAGCTTTAACACATAAAGCACAGACTTCTATACAACCAGAGGAGCCCCCTGGTGGTCAGGAGAGAGAATGCAGCTTTAACACATGAAGCACATACTTCTATACAACCAGAGGAGGCGCCCCCTGGTGGTCAGGAGAGAGAATGCAGCTTTAACACATACAGCACAGACTTCTATACAACCAGAGGAGTCGCCATCTGGTGGTCAGGAGAGATAATGCAGCTTTAACACATGAAGCATAGACTTCTATACAACCAGAGGAGTCGCCCCCTGGTCGTCAGGAGAGAGAATGCAGCTTTAACACATGAAGCACATACTTCTATACAACCAGAGGAGTCGCCCCCTGGTGGTCAGGAGAGAGAATGCAGCTTTAACACATACAGCACAGACTTCTATACAACCAGAGGAGTCGCCACCTGGTGGTCAGGAGAGAGAATGCAGCTTTAACACATGAAGCATATACTTCTATACAACCAGAGGAGTCGCCCCCTGGTGGTCAGGAGAGAGAATGCAGCTTTAACACATGAAGCGCATACTTCTATACAACCAGAGGAGGCGCCCCCTGGTGGTCAGGAGAGAGAATGCAGCTTTAACACATGAAGCACAGACTTCTATACAACCAGAGGAGTCGCCCCCTAATAATTTAAGAAGCGACTAGCAAAACCAGGGTTGACCTGTACAAGCCATCACCAGTCTCACTGGACAATTCTTCCACACGCACACACACATACGCAGATACACACACACACACACACACACACACACACACACACACACACACACACACACACACACACACACACACACACACACACACACACACACTTGGTCGGGTAATTGTCTAGAAGAAAGGGAGTTGAGGAATGTTTGAGTTTGGAATCACATTATCAGGAGCGGTGCCAGCTCACCTCCTCTGGTTACCCTCTTTGTGTGTGTGTTTGTGTGTGTGTGTTTGTGTGTGTGTGTTTGTGTGTGTGCGCATGTGTGTTGGTATTTTTTAGGTTTTACACTTGCTTACAACTGCTCCTGTTTGTGTATGCATTCCATCAGTGTGTGTGTGTGTGTGTTTACCTCAGGTTGTGTTTGTCCAG
>NC_079407.1:1118801-1136301 GCF_029220125.1 Pseudoliparis swirei
TGCTCTAGCAGAGTGAAGGATAAGGACAGAGGAGAGGCTGCTCTGTAGTGTGAGGGATAAGGACAGAGGAGAGAGGATGCTCTAGTAGTGTGAGGGATAAGGACAGAGGAGAGAGGATGCTCTAGCAGAGTGAAGGATAAGGACAGAGGAGAGAGAGGCTGCTCTAGCAGAGTGAAGGATAAGGACAGAGGAGAGAGAGGCTGCTCTAGCAGAGTGAAGGATAAGGACAGAGGAGAGAGGCTGCTCTAGCAGAGTGAAGGATAAGGACAGAGGAGAGAGGCTGCTCTAGCAGTGTGAAGGATAAGGACAGAGGAGAGAGAGGATGCTCTAGTAGTGTGAAGGATAAGGACAGAGGAGAGAGAGGATGCTCTAGCAGAGTGAAGGATAAGGACAGAGGAGAGAGGCTGCTCTAGCAGAGTGAAGGATAAGGACAGAGGAGAGAGAGGCTGCTCTAGCAGAGTGAAGGATAAGGACAGAGGAGAGAGAGGCTGCTCTAGCAGAGTGAAGGATAAGGACAGAGGAGAGAGAGGCTGCTCTAGCAGAGTGAAGGATAAGGACAGAGGAGAGAGGCTGCTCTAGCAGAGTGAAGGATAAGGACAGAGGAGAGAGAGGCTGCTCTAGCAGAGTGAAGCTGCTCAGAGACAGCAAGGAGGGCAGTCTCTGTCGAGTGGCCTTGAATCCAGACTGGTGAGGGTCAAGAAGGCTGTTACTGTGGAGATAGGAGGACACTTGGCTCAAGATAGCTCGCTCCAGAGTTTTGGAGAGAAAAGGAAGAAGAGAGACCGGTCTGTAGTTGCTGACTTCAGACGGGTCGAGCGTGGGTTTCTTCAGGAGAGGGTTGACTCTCGCCTCCTTCAGAGGGAAACAGCCAGTTGAGAGGGAGCTGTTAAAAAGATGGGTGAGGAAGGTCAGAAGGTCAGGATAGCGCATTGGACTTCTAGTTAGGCTTCTAGTTAGGCTCTAAGGAAGTGATTCAAAGGTTGTGGGTTCGAGTCCCACCAGAGTTGACCTTTAGGTACTGGATTTAATGACAACATTTAATCCTGGACCTTTAAACTGTAAATTGAAATAATCTCATCAATAGTTTCCTAAATTGTTTTTCTTTGTCTCTCACTGGCTCTGTGGCGCAATGGATAGCGCGTTGGACTTCTAGTTAGGCTCTAAGAAAGCGATTCAAAGGTTGTGGGTTCGAGTCCCACCAGAGTTGACCTTTAGGTATTGGATTTAATGACAACATTTAATCCTGGACCTTTAAACTCCAAATTGAAATAATCTCATCTCAATAGTTTCCTAAATTGTTTTTCTTAGACTCTCTGTGGCGCAATGGATAGCGCGTTGGACTTCTAGTTAGGCTCTAAGAAAGCGATTCAAAGGTTGTGGGTTCGAGTCCCACCAGAGTTGACCTTTAGGTATTGGATTTAATGACGACATTTAATCCTGGACCTTTAAACTGCAAATTGAAATAATCTCATCAATAGTTTCATGTCTTGTTTTTCTTTGTCTCTCACTGGCTCTGTGGCGCGTTGGACTTCTAGTTAGGCTCTAAGGAAGCGATTCAAAGGTTGTGGGTTCGAGTCCCACCAGAGTTGAACTTTAGGTATTGGATTTAATGACAACATTTAATCCTGCACCATTTAACTGCAAATTGGAATAATCTCATCGATAGTTTCCTAAATTGTTTTTCTTTGTCTCACTGGCTCTGTGGCGCAATGGATAGTGTGTTGGACTTCTAGTTAGGCTCTAAGGAAGCGATTCAAAGGTTGTGGGTTCGAGTCCCACCAGAGTTGACCTTTAGGTATTGGATTTAATGACAACATTTAATCCTGTACCATTTAACTGTAAATTGAAATAATCTCAATAGTTTCCTAAATTGTTTTTCTTAGAATCTCACTGGCTCTGTGGCGCAATGGATATTACATTACATTATTACATTAATGTCATTTAGCAGACGCTTTTATCCAAAGCGACTTCCAATAAGTGCATTTCAACCTAGAGTACAAACTAAGAACAACAAGAACACAGGAAGCAACACTTCCTCAACTCAGTCGAACCACAAAAGCACTACAATAAGTGCCATCCCAGTGCCACTGAAGTGCAAATCTGTGTTTTAATCCTGATATAGTCGGAAAAGATGTGTTTTCAGTCTCCGGTGAAGCTGTAGAGACTTTCTGCTGTCCTGATGTCAGTGGGGAGCTCGTTCCACCACTGAGGAGCAGGACAGCAACAGTCTGGATGTAGAGTGATTAGCTCGAGGTGCAGGAGGCACAAGTCGGTTGGCTGTTGCCGAGTGGAGCGAACGTGCCGGGGTGTACGGTGTGACCATATCCCGGATGTAGACGGGGCCCGAACCGTCTAGAGCACGGTACGCCAGAACCAGTGTTTTGAAGCGGATGCTGCTCCACCGGTAACCATGGAGAGTGGAGGAGCGGAGTGGTGTGGGTGAATTTCGGGAGGCTGAAGACCAGTCGAGCTGCTGCATTCTGGATGAGCTGCAGAGGTCGGATGGCCTTAGCAGGTAGACCAGCCAGGAGGGAGTTGCAGTAGTCGAGGCGTGAAATGACCAGAGCCTGGACCAGAACCTGGACCAGAACCTGGACCAGAACCTGGACCAGAGCCTGGACCAGAGCCTGGACCAGAACCTGGACCAGAACCTGTGCCGCCTTCTGAGTAAGAAGAGGCCGTATTCTCCTGATGTTGTGCAGCATGTACCTACAGGAACGCGTCGTCGCAGCGATGTTGGCTGTCAGGGAGAGTTGACTGTCGAGTGTCACCCCGAGGTTCCTGGCAGTCGGGGGCGGGGCCAACACAGAGCTGTTGAAGGTGGTAGTCAGGTCATGGGTGGGGGAGCCTTTCCCTGGAAGGAATAGTAGCTCGGTCTTGTCAGGGTTGATCTTCAGGTGGTGAGCAGACATCCACTGAGAGATGTCGGTCAGACAGGCAGAGATTCGCGCCGCCACCTGTGTTTCAGACGGTGGAAACGAGAAGATCAGTTGGGTGTCATCAGCATAGCTATGGTAGGAGAAGCCATGCGAACGAATGACAGAGCCGAGAGAATTAGTGTACAGAGAGAAGAGCAGGGGACCCAGGACGGAGCCTTGAGGAACCCCATAGTGAGAGGAAGAGGAGGGGACCCAGGACGGAGCCTTGAGGAACCCCAGTAGTGAGAGGACAAGGATCAGACACAGATCCTCTCCAAGTTACCCGGTAAGTGCGGTCGTTAAGGTAGGAAGAGAAAAGAGCGAGTGCAGTGCCTGAGATCCCCAGTTCCTGAAGAGAAGAGATCAGGATCTGGTGGTTCACGGTGTCAAATGCTGCAGAAAGGTCTAGAAGGATAAGGATAGAGGACAGAGAGGATGCTCTAGCAGAGTGAAGGATAAGGACAGAGGAGAGAGAGGATGCTCTAGCAGAGTGAAGGACAAGGAGAGAGGATGCTCTAGCAGAGTGAAGGATAAGGACAGAGGAGAGAGAGGATGCTCTAGCAGAGTGAAGGACAAGGAGAGAGGAGAGAGGCTGCTCTAGCAGAGTGAAGGATAAGGACAGAGGAGAGAGAGGCTGCTCTAGCAGAGTGAAGGATAAGGACAGAGGAGAGAGAGGCTGCTCTAGCAGAGTGAAGGATAAGGACAGAGGAGAGAGAGGCTGCTCTAGCAGAGTGAAGCTGCTCAGAGACAGCAAGGAGGGCAGTCTCTGTCGAGTGGCCTTGAATCCAGACTGGTGAGGGTCAAGAAGGCTGTTACTGTGGAGATAGGAGGACACTTGGCTCAAGATAGCTCGCTCCAGAGTTTTGGAGAGAAAAGAAAGAAGAGAGACCGGTCTGTAGTTGCTGCCTCCAGACGGGTCGAGGTGGTTTCTTCAGGAGAGGGTTGACTCTCGCCTCCTTCAGAGGGAAACAGCCAGTTGAGAGGGAGCTGTTAAAAAGATGGGTGAGGAAGGTCAGAAGGTCAGGATAGCGCATTGGACTTCTAGTTAGGCTCTTAGTAAGCGATTCAAAGGTTGTGGGTTCGAGTCCCACCAGAGTTGACCTTTAGGATTTAATGACAACATTTAATCCTTTGACCTAAACTCAAATTTAAATAATCTCATCATCTCATCTCAATAGTTTGTTTTTTCTTTTCTTTGTCTCTCACTGGCTCTGTGGTGCAATGGATAGCGTGTTGGACTTCTAGTTAGGCTCTAAGAAAGTGATTCAAAGGTTGTGGGTTCGAGTCCCAAACAGAGAACTTTAGGTATTGGAGTTAATCCTGGACCATCTAACTGCAAATTGAAATAATCTCATCAATAGTTTCCTAAATTGTTTTTCTGTGGCGCAATGGATAGCGCGTTGGACTTCTAGTTAGGCTCTAAGAAAGCGATTCAAAGGTTGTGGGTTCGAGTCCCACCAGAGTTGAACTTTAGGTATTGGAGTTAATCCTGGACCATTTAACTGCAAATTGGAATAATCTCATCCAGACACGTGCACAGACATTTTGGGGGGCAGGTGCTCAAACCAAAAAAAAGGGCACCCATTGCCAAAAAGAAATTCTGACAGAGTTGAAGCATTAGCAGCATTACACTGATGATGCAATACATCCTCGACCTGCGTCTCCTCTGGCAGCATCAGACCGCTATCTTACATTTTCTTTATGAATAAAGATGAATTATTATTTTGCAACAACAGTACAAGTGTTCTGATTGGCTAATGGGTCGTCATGCCAGCCACGTATTGCCCTCCTCGCTGGTCTGATACGGATCCGTCTTGCCCTCTTACGTCATTTTCAAAATGAGCGATATTGATAGACATCAACAGCCAAGAGCAGTGGTCCTCAAACTAAGGCCCGCGGGCCGGATACGGCCCGCCTCCACATTTGGCCCGGCCCTCTGAACAATACAAGAGTCAGTCAGTCTGGCCCAGTGTTGCCAGGTCCGCGGTTTTCCCGCGGAATTGGGCTACTTTTGAAGTGTTGCCGCGGGTTGAATTTGTTGTCCGCTGGTTCGGGTAGACCTATTTTGCATGCAAATTACATGAATATCTTTAAATAAAAATCCATATTTTAAATGAAATAATTTATTTATACCCAAATCCGACAAAACTGACTCCAGATCAGCACGTACACACATGGACATGGCCTTTAAAAGCAGTGTATATGGTTTGGCATGGGCATATTTTGAGTTCTGATATTGGGCCTGGTTTTTGGGCTGGTTTTATTGGCCATTGGGCTGGTTTTGTCACACAGACCTGGCAACCCTGGTCTGGCCACGCAAATCCTAGACTAGCCCCTGTTAAATAGAACGGAAGAAGAATTCTCTCTCTCTCTTTCGCTTTTCTCTCTTCTATCTTCTCTCTCTCTCTCTCTCTCTCTCTCTTTTCTCGCTTTTCTCTCTTCTCCCTCTCTCTATTCTCTAAACATAACTAACGTCAGTAAACAGCTGGACAAAGCTTTGAAATCACGGATTTCGTGATTTTTTGTGAGCGCCGCGGAGCAGGTCGGGGCGAAATTCTCACAATAACTCAAATAAATGCCCCGTCGGATATTAAAACACATTTGGGGGGACTTGATGACAGAGAAAGTAACTTTTATTCTTAAATACGGATGAATGAAAAAAGTGGGCTCCAGCAAAAAGGGCCCTTTACTCATCCAGGGCAAAAGGGGCGGAGCTTGAGCACCACTAGGGCTCTACCTGTGCACGTGCCTGATCTCATCGATAGTTTCCTAAATTGTTTTTCTTAGACTCTCACTGGCTCTGTGGCGCAATGGATAGCGCGTTGGACTTCTAGTTAGGCTCTAAGAAAGCGATTCAAAGGTTGTGGGTTCGACTCCCACCAGAGTTGAACTTTAGGTACTGGATTTAATGACAACATTTAATCTTGGACCAATTAACTGTAAATTGAAATAATCTCATCAATAGTTTCCTGAATTGTTTTTCTTTGTCTCTCACTGGCTCTGTGGCGCAATGGATAGCGTTGGACTTCTAGTTAGGCTCTAAGAAAGCGATTCAAAGGTTGTGGGTTCGAGTCCCACCAGAGTTGAACTTTAGGTATTGGAGTTAATCCTGGACCATTTAACTGTAGAAATTCTATTTGAAATACTACCTTCATGCTGAAATAATTAATGTACCTGTATTTAATCTCATAGGTTTTGGGTTCTAGTCCCTGAGCAGCTTTTTATAAAGACAAAGAGACTGATTTAATATGAAAAAAGTAATCAAACACTCTCAGTTTAATATCCAGCCATGCAGCACAATTATGGGGTGTGGGAGGATCGTTTCCTCAGCAACCAGCGTTAGTCAAGTCAGCGTCAGAGGTTATACAGTCTTCACTGTGTCGTACAGCAGTGTGTGTGTGTGTGTGTGTGTGTGAGTGTGTGTGTGTGAGTGTGTGTGTGTGAGTGTGTGCGTCAGGCGATGTATACCACAGTGTTTCCTCTGAGCAACACAGTAAACAACATCAACAACACATTCATAAATGCAAACAGTAAACACACATGTTCACCACACACACACACACACACAGTCATTAAGATCCACAATGGGTGTTTTAAACAAGGAGTTTCTAGATCAGTTCAGAAAACCTCATTAAAAGGTTGTTGGTTCGAGTTTCCCCAGAGAAGTCCGGCCCCTCTGAGGACATCGGGCTGACATGTTCCCCTCATACAGAAGAGAGAGATCAAAGGATTCATGTTGTTTCTGTTTTTTGGAACACGTCAGCTTCATGAAACGTAGACTTCTATACAACCAGACGAGGAGCTTTTATCCTGTGGTTCAGGTGTGTGTGTGTTTGATGGCGCTTGATGGCAGCCTCGATGTTTCGCTCGCTTGTGGGGTTTTTTCTATTTTTTATTTTGTAAACGTGTTTGCCTGTGTGTTTCTGCTTTTATCTCTGTGGTTACTCTCACGAGAGCGTAAGCTTTGATTCCCGTTGACCACTTCACAAACGTTCAAACTGAACTCAGGGACCGATGAGCCAGCTCGCCACAGGACTTCCTGTTTGGTCCATCTTGCCGTTTTGTTCTGCAACTGAACGGCCGGTCTGTTCACCTGGCTGCCACGAGCCCCCGGTCTCAGCTGCCGTGATCTCTCCGTTCCGGCGCGGTGATCAGACCTGGGCCTCCACCTCCATTCCCCGGACAGGATGGTCAGGCCGGTCGCCCCTCCGGGCCGTCGCTCCCTCTCACCGGATTGCTGCCGTCTTCCCGCTGGAATGCTGGGGATCATCAGCTGATTCTCCAGGGCTGCACGTCGCTTCTCGTCTCGCAGCCGGCTCTTGGTCACAGGCCAGCGTGCCGCTCGTCCTCCCCTCCATGTCGCCGCTGGACTCCGTGTCCGATCTTTGCGGCTTCAGTAACTCCCTGCGCCCGGACTACTGGGTCCTTCTACAACAACATGGTATCCTTCGCCAAAACCATCCTTCACACAGAGGATCTGGCCGCATGTCCACCTTCAACTCCACGTCCCGAAACTCCATCCCATCACTCTGGTCCCAACCGTCCTTCCTCATTACGCCACCACAACAAACAGCAGGTGAATCTGTCCAATCTCCACTCCCTTCCTCAGTCCTCACAGCCTATCACAATGCAGCGTCACCTGAAACTGGCCCTGCTCAACACCCGTTCACTCAACAACAAAAGCCTCATTCTGAATGAATTCATAACGGACACTAATCTCTTCTCTGCCTCACTGAAACATGGCATAAACCCCTGGACTATTTCTCCCTCAACCAGAGCACCAGGATTCACTCACATTGATGAATTGATGAAGCACGCCCTGAGGGGCGGGAGGGGGTGCTGCTGCTACCGGCAGGACATTAAAACAACCACCATTCCCATTCCTGACATTAACTCTTTCCAACATCTCGCATTCAAACTCTCTGGTCCCACTCCTCTGGTTGTTGCTGTTATCTACCGCCCCCCCCCCAAGCCATAGCCCTCCTTTTTCTCCCACTTCTCTGATTTTCTGACACAGCTTTGTTCAATCTCACCATTCTCCTCTTAGGGGATTTTAACATTCATATTGATAACGCTGAATGTAAATCTGCCACAGAATTCCTGGAACTGCTGCAATGCTTTAATTTCATACAACACATCGACTTCCCCACTCACAACCGTGGTCACATCCTGGATTTGGTCTGCTCCACTGGTCTAACAACACCTCATCTCTCCAGCCTCAACCTCAATATCTCCGACCACCTGGCTATCACCATGGATATTGACATCCCTATCCCCTTCCCAAAAGCCAAGCGCAATATATCATTCAGAAATCTCAAAACCATCTCCCCCGCAACTCTTACAGCCTCTCTTGCCAGGACCATGTCTTCCTCCCCTTCCCCGCTCTCTGATAATCCCTCTGTTCTCGTAAACTACTCTAATAACACCCTCTCCTCCTGTCTTGATCAGCTCCCATTACAACCACAAGTGTCTCCTTCAAACACTCTGCTCCCTGGTCTACTCCTGAACGCCACCAAATGAAATCCCGTAAGCGCCAGCTTGAAAGACTCTGCAAAAAACCTGGTTTAACAGTCCATCTCCAAGCCCACATGGAGAACCTTCAACAAGACAAAGAAGCTCTCATCTACTCTTCACACCTCATACGCTCTGGTTCCTCTCACCCGAAGGCTCTCTTCTCAACAATAAACAAGCTTCTCAAACCCAGGGACAACACCTCCAAAACCTTTACAGTTGACAAATGCAATTCTTTCCTCTCGTTTTTCAATAATAATATTGACATAATCTACAGCAATTTGAACACCGCCCCCGCTATTTCCATCTCTCCACCTGCTCTCCCCATACTCACCACACCGCCCCTTTCTAAATGCTCCCCTGTGACCCCGTTGGAGCTCTCTTCACTCATAAGAGGAATGAGAAGCACCACCTGTAGCCTGGACCCCATCTCCTCTCACCAAGGAATGTCTCCCAGCCATCGCACCACTCATCATTACAATAATTAACTGGCTCAGTCCCCGACACACCTAAACTGGCTGCTGTCACCCCCATCCTCAAACACCTGGACTCGACCCTGAGACCATGAGCAATTTCCGGCCCATTTCAAATCTTCCCTTCCTAGCAAAAATACTGGAACGCATCGTCGCTGCACAAATGAACTCTAGCGTAAGTTCAGACAGGAAGACCTTCCCCTCACTGCAGGCCCAGGCTCCACATGCAGGGCTCCCTCACCAGAAGCCTATACCCTGCACCAGCTGTCACTGTCAGCGGCGTCACGAGTCCAGCAGCTGATTAACAGCCAGCACCGAGCCAATAGCACAGAGGCACGCCCTCCGAGCTAGCCTATCAGCTGCCGCCCTCTCACTTAAATGTACCTGTGGCAGCTGTGTCTGATTTGGCCTCGGCTGCTGGTGATTGGCAATCAGTCAGCAGCCGGGGCCACCCTTATAAAAGCTCCCACTTGAGAGTGGAGGAGGAAGGTGAGCAGAGGCGCATGTTTGACGGTCAGCTCGGTGTGTGTTTCGAGAATAAAAGCATGTCTTCGAGCAAAAGCTCTCTATGTCTGGCGGATCCTTGGTGTTGGTGGGGGAAGCCCACGGGTGGCGGGGTCAGGCCTGCTACAGTGGAGCCCAACGTGGGGCCCCCTGGAACCCAGTGCCTGAAAGGGATGGAGCCAGACCAGGAAGAAGAGGAGCTGATGAACAGCTTGGGCCAGATGCTGGCCAGAATCGAGGAGATGGGGCGGGCACAGGCGGAGGAGAGCCGCCTGTTCCTCGGGACCCTCCAAAGCCCGCCGGCACTGTGGCAGACTCCCGTTCCCCGGGACCCGTCGCCGCAGCCGACCCCCGAGCCCCAGGAGCCGTCGGAGCTGCCGAACCCCGAGGTCCGGGACCCGTCGGAGCTGCCGACCTCCGAGCCGTCGGAGCTGCCGAACCCCGAGGTCCGGGACCAGTCGGAGCTGCCGACCTCCGAGCTGCCGACCCCCGGGCCCCAGGACCCGGCGGCGCTGCCGACGACCCATGGTCCCCGGGACCCGTCGGCGGAAGGCCGACCCTGGTTCCCCAGGACCCGATGCCGCTACCAACCCCTGATCCCCTGGGCCCGTCGGCGGCGCCTGTTACCCCTGCCCCGTCCCCATCTCGGCTGGCTTCAGCTCCCCGTCCCCCCATCCCAGTCGACCCCAGAGCCCCCACGTCCTGAGCCCGGTCCCCCAGAGCCCCTCCTCCGCCCAAGCTCTCATGGGGGGGGGGGTGGGAGTAGGTTAGGCCGGATGGAGCCCCGGCCTAAATCGGGTGGTGGGGATATGTGGCAGCTTTCCCCAATCTGGCCTCGGCTGCTGGCTGGTTGCCAATCAGTCAGCTGCTCTGACTGATTGGCAATCAGTCAGCAGCCGCTGGTATAAAAGGGCAGCAGAGCTGGAGGGACGGGAGAGTGAGCAGACGCGTAGTGTTGCGGTCTACTCGGTGTGTGTGTAAGACCAAATAAACATGTCTTTCAACCAAACCTCCTGGTTCGGGGCTGATCCTTGGTGCTGGAGGGGGAAACCCACGGGTAGCGGCAGCAGGCCTGCTACACCTGTTTTCTAACCCGGCCATCAAGCTGCTGCTTAAGGGAATCTCAAAAGTGCACCCCCCAGTCACGGATAAAAGACTCCCCATCACCCTCTCCATATTGCACTTAATGCTCACAGTTTTAAGGCAGGGGTGTTTTTCCCCATACGTGGATTCTCTTCTGGACAGCTGCTTCCTGCTAGCTTTCTACGGGTTTCTACGGAGCGGAGAATTCACCACCGCCACTAATTCATTCGACCCAGCCATGGACGTCACCCAGTCAGCCATAACTTTCCACCCAGATTTCTTCAGTCTTTCTCTCAAACATTCCAAAGCAGGAAAAGCTTGTAGGATCGTAATCGCCCGCCTGGATTCCCAATTCTGCCGTTTTAAATCCATGTGTAAATATCTTAAAAACGGGGCAGGAATCAATCCCCCTGCCCCCCTGTTCCTGACCCCCAACGGCAATCCCATGACCACGCCATGGTTCAGCCACCACCTGGAGCAGGTACTCCTCAAGAGCAAACTAAACCCCAAACACTACTCGGGTCACTCATTTAGAATAGGCGCCGCAACCTCAGCAGCCCTACAAGGCCAATCTACGGCTTCAATTCAGCAATTAGGGCGCTGGTCATCCTCAGCTTATGCCTCCTACGTACGCCCCGACATCCCGGCCATCATTCAAGCCCAAAGAGCCCTGAAACTTTAAAAAAAACAACAACAAAACAACAACAACATCCGCTTAACCTTGCATATAACTGGTGGTAAGTGGTCGAGGATCGGCAACCCTCTCAGCGTACCTGAATCTTAAACACCCAGGCTAGCACCAACTAGGCAAGTCCGTACCACACATCATCACACATTTCAGCAGGGCTCGCAGGCATCATCCAGCACTGGCCAGCACGCACTCAAGGGTCACAGCACTCGCCCAGCAGGGCACGCAGACATCAGCATCACCAGCTTCATCACGCATCCAAGCCGGGCGCCAGCATCGGTCACGCCATCACCGCAGCAGGACACGCATCTCCCAGCCACCAGCCATCACGCAGTGCACGAGCCCTCCAGGTATTTATAGAGAGCCCTGATCCATAGCATTCTAGCAATCGTTCCAGGTAAGCGGTGCCATACAGTCACCCGGTAAGTAACATTCACGACTTCACCTCCTGCATAAAGCCATAGATGCCTGCCTCACCACCCAGCAGTTCACACCAACCGGCGCCCACTCCAGCTCCGTGAGTATACCTTCTTTCGGGGGGGATCAGATCGCTGCGCTACCCCTCTCACTTTTGGGGATTCATTCATTGCTGCCGCTCCGGGCAAACACAGCGCGATCTCAAATCCCCCCGCCGAGTTCAATCGCCAAAGTAATTTAGCATAACCGATGTTCATATCATGCTGCATTGTAATAAACATTAACTATTCACTATTCATTGTCTTCCCTGATTGAACTAAAAACTCACCTCACCTCCAATGATCTGTTGGAGCCATTTCAATCTGGTTTCCGCTCACAGCACTGAAACGGCACTTCTGAAAGTCACCAATGACCTCTTCATCTCCTCAAACTCCGGTCACCTCAACATCCTCATTCTCCTGCATCTCACTGCAGCCTTCGACACCATCAACCACAACATCCTTCTCTCCCGCCTCAAAACGTCCCTCAAGATCACCGGGTCTGCTCTATCCTGGCTCAAATCATATCTGACAAACAGACAACAATTCATCAGCATCAACAGCTGCACCTCCTCCACTGCTCCTCTGTCTCAGGGCGTCCCTCAGGGTTCAGTGCTTGGTCCACTTCTATTTATTCTTCACTTACTCCCTCTTGGAAATATCATATGCCAACACGGTCTCATGTTCCACTGTTATGCCGATGATGTCCAGCTCTACATCACCACTGCCACTCACTCGACTCTAACCAACTGCCTCACATCAAATCCTGGATGAACACCAACTTTCTCAAACTGAACTGTGATAAATCTGACATGCTCATCATCGGTCCCAAATCTCTCACCAAAACCTGTCCTACCTTCTGCCTCGCCATGGATGCACTCTGTCTCCATCCCGACACATCCGCAACCTCGGAGTCGTGTTTGACAGCAACCTGTCCTTTGAACACCACGTCAAACAAATTACCCGAACTGCCTTCTTTCACCTGAAAGACATCACCCGTCTCCGCCCATCACTCCTCATCTGCTGCTGAAACACTGATCCACGCCTTCATCACCTCCAGAATAGACTATTGTAACAGCATTCTTTATGGCATAACATCCACAATTCTAAATAAACTCCAGTATATTCAGAACTCTCCACCGTGATCACATGACCCTGTTCTCCAGACGCTCCACTGGCTCCCCGTCCCACAAAGGATCCACTACAAAACCCTCCATCACCAGGCCCCTCCCCCTCCTGACCGATCTGCTGCACCATCACACTCCATCCCGCCGGCTCCTCTGACACCTCCTCTCCTCTGATGCCTCCTCTCTGACGCCTCCTCTCCTCTGATGCCTCCTCTCCTCTGACGCCTCCTCTCTGATGCCTCCTCTCCTCTGACGCCTCCTCTCCTCTGATGCCTCCTCTCTGACGCCTCCTCTCCTCTGATGCCTCCTCTCTGACGCCTCCTCTCCTCTGATGCCTCCTCTCTGATGCCTCCTCTCCTCTGACGCCTCCTCTCCTCTGACGCCTCCTCTCCTCAGATGCCTCCTCTCCTCTGATGCCTCTCCTCTGACGCCTCCTCTCCTCTGACGCCTCCTCTCCATCCCTCACAGGACCGAGCACCGGACATGGTGACAGAGCCTTCTCCATCTCTGCCCCCTCCCTCTGGAACTCTCTCCCCAAAATCATCCGTGACTGCAACGAACTCTCATCGTTTAAATCACTCATCAAAACCCACCTGTTCAAAACTGCTTTTAAAGTGTGATTGTGTGCTCTGAACGTTCTTATTTGCTTTTATCGTTTGTTTTTATTGTAATTTTTAATGCATAGCTTTTAGGATTTTTTAAATGATGTGTTGTAAAGCGTCTTTGAGGACTATGAAAAGCGCTATAGAAATTGTATGTATTATTATTATGATGATTTGACATCTCCCTGTGTCTCTCCGTACATTCCCATCATGAATCATGACTCCTTCTCTCTCTTTTGCTCCTTCATTCCAGTCTTACCATAAAAACTCTCTGTCATTTGGTTTCTTTCCACTAATTTGAGGCACTCACACACACACACACACACAGACACTGACACACACACACACACACACAGACAGGGAGACACACACACACACACAGACACTGACACACACACACACACACACAGACAGGGAGACACGCACACACAGACACTGACACACACACACACACAGACAGACAGGGAGACACACACACACTGACACACACACACACAGACACTGACACACACACACACACACACAGGGAGGGAGGGAGCCCCGCCCTCTGCCCGTGGCAGCTGTTGACGGACGTCTCCTGTTGTTCCTGTGAACCAGGAGAGACTCTCTGTGGTCGTCTCTCTGGTGATGTCATGGAGGAACGTTGTGTGAGTCCAATACTTTTCTTTATGACCTCATACCTGCAGAACCAATGACATCATCCGCCTCAGACATATGAGTGTGTGTGTGTGTGTCTTTTAGAGGAAACACACAACACGCTGAGACAAAGGGGAACAATGCAAATAGTCAGCGCCGGGTTGTGGGTCGAGGCGCACAACAAAGGGCACGCACAACACACAAAGGACACACACACGCTGCCGGCAGCAGCTTCCTGCGGGAGCAAGAATGTGTGTGAGTGTGAAATAGAACAGCGTTTTTAATTGGGCGTGTCCACAAAGACACACACACACAAACTTTGTAGACCACACACAGTGTTGAGCGGGGCAGGCCTTCACCCAGAGGGCCGATGGTTCGATCCCCGGCTGAACCATGTGGAGGAGTCCCTGGACAACACACCTAGAACACGGTTATTACACGCAACTCCAGAACCAGCAGGTCCAGAACCAGCAGGTCCAGGACCAGCACCCTCTGAGACCTGAAGGCACAAGGACTCAGGAGAGGAAGCAGAGTCGTGATGTGAAGGAGAGATGAAGATCCATTCTCTTGGTCTCTGGTGGGACTCGAACCCTCAACCTGTGAATCTCCTCTTAGAGTTCTGGTTCTCATGATGAACGAACACAATGCAGGAGAACAGAGACGTGGCAGGACGCCTGTCAACAGGTGTGGCCGGTTGCCGTGGTAACGAGATTGTGCTTTAATAACAGAAATACACACACACACACACACACACACACACACACACACACACACACTGCTGATGTGATTACGTGAGAGTGTTGGACTACTGCCACCGTCAGCCACTGGTGTAAATGTGTGTGTGTGTGTGTGTGTGTGTGTGTGTGTGTGTGTGTGTGTGTGTGTGTGTGTGTGTGTGTGTGTGTGTGTGTGTGTGTGTGTGTGTGTGTGTGGGTGATGAGGTGTAAAGCGGATGCACCTGGAAATACCTTGGTAGGTGATGATGAGGTTGGTCACACACACATTCAAACACAGACATGTGTGTGTGTGTGTGTGTCTGTGTGTGTCTCTGTGTGTGTGTGTGTGTGTGTCTCTGTGTGTCTGTGTGTGTGTGTGTCTGTGTGTCTGTGTGTGTGTCTGTGTGTGTGTGTGTGTGTGTCTTCAATGTAACCTCCGTATTGGACCTCATTTCTCTTTCTGTTTATTTTGGTATAAATAATGTATTTCACACGTCGAACCAACAACCTCCTGTTGGCGGAGCGCCTTCCTCCTCGGACTCGAACCCGCAACCTTTGAGTGACTTGGGCCACGAGCAGGAAGTCAGAGTCTGATGGGAGTTGTAGTTTACAAGGGTTCCAAATACAATCTGCACAGGGACCTGCAGACCTGAACCGCATCTGGCTCGTGTGAAACCCGACCCCCCCCCCCCCAGACACACACACACACACACACAGACAGACACACACACACAGACACACACACACACACACACACACACACACACACACACACACACACACACACACAGAGCAGGGCCACATTCTTGTCCTCCAGCCAAACATTACATTTGTCCTCACACAAGAAAAGAGAATTCTTTAGAACGGACCTCCTCTTCTTCTGCGCCGGTAAAGAAAGACGTGTAAGGAGGAGCTGCTTCTTCTTCTTCTTCTTCTTCTTCTTCTTCTTCTTCTTCTTCTTCTTCTTGTTGAAGCTGACCAGAGTTTCTCTTCTCTCCAGGTTTCTACTTCCTGTGACGTCATCGCAACATGCCTGAGGGGTCACGGCGTGGCAGCCAGAGATCGCCAAGCAACACAGGTAAGGGGCGGGGCTTGCGTGGGTTTCGGGGCGTTCAGCTCCTTCATGTCTCTGGGTTCATGGACCTTAGATCTGGGCCGACTGGGTCCAGTGAGTCAGGAGGAGGTCGACCAATCAGCAGCCAGGAGGTCGACCAATGAGCAGCCAGGAGGTCGACCAATGAGCAGCCAGGAGGTCGACCAATCAGCAGCCAGGAGGTCGACCAATCAGCAGCCAGGAGGTCGACCAATGAGCAGCCAGGAGGTCGACCAATCAGCAGCCAGGAGGTCGACCAATGAGCAGCCAGGAGGTCGACCAATCAGCAGCCAGGAGGTCGACCAATGAGCAGCCAGGAGGTCGACCAATGAGCAGCCAGGTCCTCATGATCGCTCGTTAATCCCCGTAGGGGACGACGTAGGGGACAGTGAAGGAGACGTCCTAGGGGACAGTGAAGGCTCTGGGGCTCGTCTCCATGGAGACAGGCGGCTCTGTGGCGCAGTGGACAGCGCGTTGGTCTTCTAGTGGAGCTTAGGAGGAGAGATTCAAAGGTTGTGGGTTCGAGTCCCACCAGAGTCGATCGTTATTGATCCAGAAGGATTTATTCAGTGTTTTGAGGCTCAAGTCAGAGCAGAAAGGGATGCTGTTACACACACACACACACACACAGTAATGAAGTGTAATTACACACAGCCACCAGCTGCTCGGCTGTTATATTGACTTCCATAGTTAGTGTTCACACACACACACACACCTACACACAGACACACAGACACACACAATGTACACATTCTGTGCACACTGCACTGATTATTGCATTCATACAGACTTGGCATAGGCAGACACACACACACACACACACACAAATACACACACTCTGTGTGCAGGAAGTTGTATGTTTAGTGGCAATAAAGTATAGCGCCAAACTATGTTTCTGCTGTGACACACACACACACACACATAGACACACACATACACACATAGACACACACATACACACAATGACACACAAACACACACACACACACACACACAGATCATAAAATGCTGCGGCCGATCTGTTGATTATAACTGTAGAAAAGAACGAGGCAGAAAATACAGAAAACACCCAAAATAAAAACAACAAGACGAACAATAGGAGGAAGAGGAGAAGGAGGAGGAGAGAGGAGGAGAAAGAAGAGGAGGAGGAGAGAGGAGGTGAAAGAAGAGGAGGAGAAAGGAGAGGAGGAGGAGAGAGGAGGAGAAAGGAGAGGAGGAGAAAGAAGAGGAGGAGGAGGAGAGAGGAGGAGAAAGGAGAGGAGGAGAAGGAGGAGGAGGAGAAAAGGAGGAGAAAGAAGAGGAGGAGGAGAAAGAAGAGGAGGAGGAGGAGGAGGAGGAGAGAGGAGGAGAAAGAAGAGGATGAGGAGCAAGAGGAGCAGGAGCAGGAGGAGTGTTGTGTTGCCTTCAGGGACCTGCATGTGGCTCTTTCTGTTTGTTCCTCATCTCAACAGCCGGGCTGAACTCAATAAGACAAACACACACTTCCTGTTCCTCCTGTTCTCCCTGTTCTCCCTGTTCTCCGTGTTCTCCCTGTTCTCCGTGTTCTCCGTGTTCTCCGTGTTCTCCCTGCTCCGTGCTGCAGGCCGACCAGGCTGTGGTGACCTGCTCTCTCATTGCTGCAGAGAGGAGCAGCAAACTGTGAACGAGGAGTTGAACCTTCAGGGGTTGATTTAGAGATTAAGTATCAAAACGCT